>NC_039262.1:16046110-16241151 GCF_003368295.1 Carassius auratus
GAAACACAAGCTGTGCATTAGTCATCAAGATTGACATGTTGTGTGTTAGTCATCAGTGCTGAAGGTTGCACATGTAGTAACAGTTACCGTTGACTTGTTATTTTTTTGCAGAGGCTGTGTCTCTCTATCGGTTTAAATGCTGTTAGTGGGAGCAGACAGATTTAGAAAGCAGATGCTGGTTGCCTAGGTGATGGAAACCTTGTTAGTTTAAAGCTGTGCTCTCGATGAAGGTGGCTGAATCATCTTTGAGGAAATCTGCACACCCAATGATTTAGGTAGTCAAAGTGCTCTGTGTGAATGTCTGTGGACCAGGGCTCAATGTTGTATGGTCACTGGTCCTATCGGGCCAGTCCGCTTTCGCCACCATGTCTTATGTGGTTCATTGACCACATGCATTTTTTTTTAATGGATGTTATTGCAAATTGTGCAAATGTAAATGTCAAGGTACAGTTATCCTGTCAAAATTGAGAGCGTATCTTGGAGACAGTTAAATTAACAAATCAGTCATTTGTGCGCTATTGTTTTTCAGCAAAAGTATGTTTATAAATGGCCGTCATTAAAAATATTATAGCTCATGTCTAAAATGTTTAAAAACGGGCTGTCAATAAAAAAAAAAAAAGTAAATTAATTTTAGTTGTTGGTGGTGTACTCATGCAGAGGGAGGTCTTTGGTGATTGCATTATATCTCAGCATCTTTGTTTTTATGCAATTCCAAACCAATAATACTTTATCTTTAAAATACAAATTAAAATATTTTAAATGAAACCTGAGATTTCTGTCCTTCTAGTGAAAGTCTTGCAACCAGAACTTTGACAGGTCAAAAGGTTCATATAACTCATTAAATATGATAAGCCCCGACTGTATTTGTTGCACAAGAACAAAACTCATCAGTTCTTGTGGAAGCTCAAAAATATGTTTGCCTGATAAGGGGGAGCCAATGAGGTTTATTAAACTATCCCTTTTTTAAGTCTACGTTTAAAATGTTATAGAGCGTGAATTCGGGTGAATTTAGACACGCTGGGAATTTTTTTTTCTCCAGTTATCCTGAATTAACCCTAAATAATAAAATATTTTATTATTAATATACTAAACGGTATGTTAGAAACTTGAAATTGAAAGTCCAAAAAATTTGCTAAAAATATTACTATTTGTGTGAATGTTGCCAAGGAATGTAAAAATCTGAAATCGAGGGAAGGACTAGAGCAGGTGTGCAGTGGGAATGTGTTAAAGAGACTTCTGGAAAGAGTCGGAGCACTTTGGCTTGCAGTACATGGAGCAGCGTGTGTACATGTATAAAATAGACATGGACCGGCCGAACAGGCTATACACATCTGTCAGATCTAACTGAAGAGACCGGCTTCTTGTCATGACTATGTGGATGGTTTATGATGAGGCATTTCCTACTGCAGACTCTGCAGGATTCTTTGACCTTTTACCTATTTTTAAGTGTATAAAAGCATGAGTGTATTTTATACAGACAATCAGATTGTAGTGTTCTCGTGAGATGTCCAAAGTCAGGCTCTAATCTTCTGTTAACCTTGTCCTTGAATGTGCCTCACACAAGATTAGATGACAAGGATCATTTACTGAACTGACTCACGCCACTCCAGACGCGTGTGACTGACTTTCTTCTGTGGAACAATAAAACAGATGTGAAGAATATTCTAGCCACTCTATGATTCCTATATAATGAAACTGAGGCTGTCAAGCAAATATGAGGCACTCTAAAGGTGTCAACAAAGTGTTCCAAATGTGAAATTATATTACAGTTTAAAATTAATGTTTTCTATTTTAATGTAATTTTAAATGCAATTCCTTTGTGTTGGCAAAGCTGAATTTTTAGCAGCCAATACTCAATTTTTCAGTGTCACACGATCCTCAAAAAACGTTATTTTTATTTTATTGAATGAAAACAATTCTTCTGCTTAATTGGGATGCAAACGAGATTTCCTGTAAATAATGAATGAATGATCAGTCTGTTCCTCACACAAAGCTATCGTATGACTTCAGATAACCTGGAATACAACAGATGAGTTACATAGACCACTTTTGTGGTACCTTTGCATTATTTTTGAAGATTGTAAACCATTCGCTTTTATTGAAAAGAGTGAGCAGAAACTTCTTCACAAATTCACCTGTGTTCCATTGAAAAAAGGACATTATATGGGTTGGGAATGGTCATGAGTAATTTTTTTAAATATTTATTACATAAAGTTCTTCACAAATCAACATAAAATGTCCAAGAACTAAGTTTGAAGGAAGAATGTTACAAAACCAGTTCCTAATGTTCATCAAGGCTGCAGTGTTAGAAAAAGGTGAGCCGGAAGCTTAGACTTTGAACATCTGCTGTCTGTGAAATTTAACATAAATGGAGAGATGCCCTGAACAATATTTTTGTGCCACACACAAAGGCAGCTGAAGTATATGAAAACATACATTAATGACACCTCTTTATCAGGTCTATGTGCCATATTCTTCCAGCCTGTTCTCAGGTCAGTTCTGACATGGTAACCATGCCCTACATTAGTGGACTCACTGTACAGTTAATAAATGCATTGCAACGTTTTATTTCAGTGTGAATGTTTTTGTTATTTCTATACACAACTGGGCCCTGTTTCCATAATGACTCATACACTGTGAATACAGATCACTGATGCATGAACACCACCTTTCTCGTGCCAATCAACACCTGTTTTCACTAAACTACATGTATTTGCCTGGACAGTAGGGGATAAACCGATGAGAATTTAAATGCCAATTTGTCTGAAAACTGCTTGCTCCCAACCTTTAAGACTTTGGTTAATCTTTGAAACACAAATGAGGATATTCATTGAATATACTCTCTTCATTGAAAGTTGACAAACTTATGATGGTGGTATAAAATGAATCTATGTGAAACAAGAAGTTGCGGGACAGAAACTGTATCATTAAAAATGTCTTGATTTTGTATTTTGAAGGTCTTATGGGTTTGGAAATGACATGAAGGTACTAAATGATCACGGCATTCAGAATCTTTCAATCTAATAAGTTTGCTCCTTCATCTTCACAGGAGGTGATCACAGGCTTCCTCTACAGTGTGCTCATCCTGGCGTTCCTTCAACCCATGCTGCATGACATCGACACGTTCTACCTGTCCCACAGCTACGCCCCTCTGGTTGTCCTGCTTGTGCATGTTGGCTTCAGCTTGGTGGCCTTCTCGCTGGACTCATGGAGCACCTCCCGTGGTGACACGGCCCAAGCGTTGGCCACAGCTGTTGGAGCTGCGTTGGCATCCCGCCTGAACTACCAAGTGGGTCTGCAGCCAGATCCCCCCGAAGAAGGTCTCCCACTCACCCTGCCCCTGATCGACGGGGCCTTGCTGAGCCGCTCCATCATGCGGCTCCTGGTAGGAGTGGCCGTGCTTCTAGCCGTCAGGGCTTCTATGAAGGCAGTGGCGATCCCGCTGGCCTGCAGGATCTTTGGCGTGCCTTCGGATGACGTGCGGCAGGCTAGACAACACGCACACGTGGAACTGGCGTACCGGTACATGGTCTATGGCACAGTGGCTTACTGCTGTGTTTTCCTGGTGCCACTTCTCTTTGGCTTCCTTGGCTTATCCTGAAGAAAATCCCTCCGTTCAACCTTGCTATTATCCGGTTTTTATCCTAGCTTAACCTATACATTACCTGGACTAGTGAAGGTCTCCAGTTATAGTCAAAACCAACCAATATTTAGTTGCAAACACATATGATGTTGATGATTTTGATAATTTCACCAGCTCCACTTCCATGCTAATTTTTTATTTCACTTTTTTGTTTACAGTTTTTATGGAACTGATAAATTTGAACAGGGTTTTTGTTGCCATCGGTGGGCTGTTTTTCTTGAAAGTGAGTGCGTGTGACGTCATGATCTTCAGAGGACCTGTTCTCTTGAACAGCAAGGTTTATAGCCATTCTCAAAAAGGTTTCTGATGTTTCCTACATTTGTCTTCAGTTATTTCCTTCAGCAGACTTACACCCACCCATACTGGACCCTTGTGCTTTCTTTCACTCAACTAGATTTTGGCTCAGTCTGCGGTCCTTCCTGTGCAAACTAACCTGTGTGAACACCCTTGTCAGACATTTGTATCCTTGTCATGGTTTTCCCTCAAGGGCTCGTTCTCATAACATTTTGTAATTCTGTGTTCTTCCTAAGGCTTGTTTCTTTTCTCAGAGGGTCCACTCCAGATCAGTGCTGTGGCCCTAATGGTTCATTCAGTGGTTCAGGAACGACACTCTTAAATCTGAGAGGTGTAGAAAGTTGTTCTTATCTATAAACCGGTTGAGTTCACGCCTAACAATAAGCAGCAATGCATTGAGAGAATGAGGGGAGGGAACTTTCTGTCAGTATGAATGCTGTATACATGAATTTCCTGAAGATGTGTTACTCTTGAAACCCAAGCCAGAAAAAGGCCGCTCTGAATATGAATGCAGCATATCTTTAACATTGTCTTTATCAATGTATTATTTATATGCGTCAGATATGTTTTTAAAAATGATTACAGAGGGTAAGATTTATGCAGCGAGTGAATAGCTCAAGTGTTTTTTTTATATTTCTGTTTCTCATTTCTTTTTAAAGGGACAGTTCACCCAAAAATCGAAATTCAGAATTTACTTACCTTCATGTTTCAAACCTGTTTGTCTAAAAATAAAATGGATTTTAATTATACTGTTAAAAACAGTTGAAACTTTTTTTTATATAATCTGTGTATATCAGATTTGGAATGACATGAGGGTGAATATTTTTTTTTTTTAAGAGAACAATCACTTTTTTTTTTTAAAACAGTTAACTACATTTTAATAGTCTAATAAAGATCTGTTTAAATCTTTCTCCAGGAACTCACTCAGTGTGACTTTATTTAATGGAATGACTGAACTTCCTTGCTTTGTCCAATTGTCTGAATTCACTGCAGTTTTAACTTCCAATTTTCTGATTGTCAGTATTAAGCTAGGTAGTTGATGTTGTATCTTTAAACTAGTACTCTGTTTTTGTTGGTGTGTTTAGGTTCACAAGGAAATGTTGTGAAGCCAGATCTCTGATAAACATTAATTGCTCAGAAACCCCAGTGCCTTGCATCCTTATTTTTCAGGGCAACTATATCCTCCAACTAGACACAAACCCCACAGCTGTCTCTCTGTAAACCATTTTGATGGTGCAAATATTATCATGCATCTACAGTGTTTATGTAATTGAAGGCTTTTCTTTTAACTTTTTTTCCACCTTACATGTGATGTGTATTTACGGATTGGTTTAATGTACTAAAAGTGGAATTTATTCAATTTATTTGTGCACCAGTGTAAAGAAAGGAAACGGTTGTGCATATTCAGTTGTACATATAGTAAATGTGCCATAACTGAATAAGCTGCTTTATTTGACAGTGCTCTGAGCTGAAGTGGCAGATGGCTGGATGGTGTTTTAGGGTTTCCTGCAAGGAAATGCATTATAAATGAAGCTTGTACAGCTTACCTGTGCTGAACTTTGAGCCTTTCATGGTCATCTAAACTCACACATGTAGTGTATCTGTAATGTTCTTGACATTTTTCTGTTCTTATTATTACCGTGAATAAAAAAAAACTATGAATTACCACTGTATTTGTGTTCTTGTCCTGTGGAATTATTTTTTTATTAAAATGACTACATTACAAAGCGATCACTAGTGAGTATTTCATTTTGTATTACAGCATTATGTTTGTAAAAATAACTGTTTACGACTAACTAAATGCTTGGCTTGCAGTGTTTCCTCTTATCAGTGCAAGTGTGTGCTCGTGATCTCTTGATCCAGCAAGGCACACATACTCATTTCTCAATTTGTCAGCTCTTTGGACAAAGGTCTACTTTCTGCATGATGTAATGATTTTAACCCACTGTGTAAGTGCAAGAGGCCCTTGCTTATTTCCTACTATTCAGATTTTACCACACAATAGCTAATTGTACATAACACATATTTCGGCTCTGTGTACTGCCGTATATTAGCTTAACTGTTTTTTTTTTCTTCCCACATTCACTGCAGAATAAAAAAATCTATTTATTCGGAGGATAGCTGACATAAAAGCTGGACATCAGTGTCTAGTAGTGGTACATGTTGTGCTTGCTCTAAAACTACTTTAAGTGACTCTTTCCCCAAATCTAAAAAAAAAAATGTATGCAGTTTTATGACCTAACAATAATTTATGGACTACATGGAACATTTATACTTTTAAAACAGTAGTAGGCCTACCTGAATAAAATGATAAAAGACATTTTATTAGTCATTTCCCCGGGAATAATGTTGAACTGTGTTCGTATTTTATCAAACATATAATACTTGATCATCTCGCACTGAGAAGGAATCTTCGCTGAGAATGGCAGGAACAAAGATAAGGTACTCTATCGCCATCATGTGATTGAACATACAAAGTACACCGCGGAGAACAGTGGAATGGATTCTCCGTGAACTCTCAAGTACTGAAAATGGACACGTTAATGCAATTACATTGAAATGGTGTAGTTCACTGCAAAAACTTTTAAGAACTGATATTTATAGAAGATGATCTACAAAAGTCCTTTAGTGATGCAATTTTGAATCAGTTACTCGAACCCGTCCCCTTCCATATATATAATTTATGTTGAAATGTGTTATTTTTTATTTTTATCTGGTCAATTTTGATCAAGTAAAATGCACTGTGGCTTTAATAGCAGCAAAACTAGAGCACACTTCTGCGCGCGGTGTAAATGCTCCGTACTAATCTGTTAACATGCCCGAAAAAAAACGCTCTGTTTACGCGTGGGGTGTGAACCCGAATAGGAAACGTTAGTGGAATCGTTCGTCTAGCAGTCTACAGCGTTAAAAAAAAAAGTTGAATTACTTTGTTGTAATGCGACTCATTTGAGGGAAACAGAGCCGGCGGAGACCGAGCGGACCACAGCTAGGGTGACATTTCTAGCCACACGGGCTTTTCTGCTCCTTGTCTTCATCCAATCTCCATCTCAGACATTTACGCCGCAACCTACCACCATAGCTCATCGACATCAATGACGTTTTTACTTTCGAGGCGTGCCTAAACAGTTTTTGATTGACAGTCCACCGACCAATCCACGCGTTCGTTGTGCAGCGGGTAACCAATCATTGGCCTAACAGCATAAACCAGTGTGTCATCAAGCTAGGTTTAGCGGTCTGTTTTGAGCCAGGAAAAAATAGGCACACAGCACTAGCACAGTTTGCTAACATATATTTGTGATAACAGGTTAGCAAGTAGTCGCCATTTGAGTGAGTTTAGCAGTAAGGAGAAGGACATTCTTACCTTAGTGACCAACTTCTGGGTATGTAGTCGGTCAGTAAATGTGTATGAATGTGGCTTTTGGTGCAGGCTGGGACGGCAGCTACAGGGATTAGCTGTACGGGGAGCTCCTGCTAGCTGTGCGATGCTGACATACCTTCAGACGGCTTGCTAATTATCTCATAACAGGAATTTTGGTGTGACTTCAGTCGGAAAAATCGTCACCATTCATACACGGACTGTTTTCCAAAGCCGAGACCGGTCTAAATAGTCCGCTAGTGAAGCGCTTGAGTTAGCTGGCTAGCTGGGTCGCCTGCAAGTACAAGGTTAGCTGCTTAAAACGAGCCACCTGGACCCGATAACCATAGAAAGAGGTAAGAAAATACAATTAAACACTGTGTTGCTAAGTTAATGATGATTTTAGAGTGATATTTAACAAGGGTCCTGTTATTTAAAGCAGACTGACCAGCCAATTATTTATAACTAGAGAACTATGCACTCTATAAGATCAAAACCACTGAGGTCGATTTGTGTTTATTGGCAGTTAAACACGATGGTGCTTTGATTAAAATCTTGTCGTTTGGTTTCTGACATGTTTGCTGATTTGAGGTAACGTATTCGGAAACGCCTTCTTCATATCGGTATGGGATAATGCTGTGAAATGAGCCCCGGTAGTTCATTGTGCAGTGATGATTATTATATTTCCTTCATAAATGTTGAGCTATATTCTTAGGCTCCTGTGTAGGCAGTCTGATCAGCATTTAATGGGATGAGAACATCAACTCACTTTCCAAATCTGAGTACATGCTAATAATCAGTGTTGAGTATGTCACCTTCAGGTTTTCTTTGGCTTTTGCCGGCTTTACCAAGTCAACAGTCTTGTTTATTGGCCTAGTCTTTCAGGCTCTTGGGAATGCAATATACTCCACACCTGTTTTTTTTTTCCACAGCAGCAGTCATGCGTTTCACGGACCGACAATTGAGACTTTTCAGGCACACTGATTTGAACTCTCCTGGTTTCCTGTCTGGCAGTGTTTATATTGAGACAGGACATACTTTTATCTGTCAAGGACATGCATTTCATCAGAAAGTGAAATGCAAGATCATACCAGTCACTTTTTGTTAAAACAAAAAAGTAGTTAAACCTTGGGCAATGAGAGTGACTTGCTGTCTGTAGTCTGCATAAAAATGTTTTGGATAAAGCATATTGGAGTATGTAGAAGGAAAGTTTGATGTCTTTATAAACTCAGATCCAGTGTTCGCTTGGTCAAAAACATTGTGTCAATGTAAAGAACAACCATCTGTATAGTGGTTGTAATTTGAGTTAGGCATTTTAATCAATGAGAGGAGTCAATTGTATGTTACAGGGCCCTTCCTTATAAAACAAACACGGACACAAGCTGTTGTCTCGCAGTATGTTCCTTCAATTCAAAGCTTGTGGTGTCTGAGATGCATTATTTAAAGTGGTTTCTTTTGGGCAAAAACATTTTGGCTACTCATGAAAGCGTTGGAAAAGCATTACGATACAGTCAGGTGTGTCGCAGCAGATTTTTAAACAGTTTGACTTTGAAACAAAATAGTATCTTGGCTAATGAAATTGCATGAATGATGCCTGTCAAATGCCTGTCAAAATTTGGTCAGTCCAGTGAGAACTGTTGAACTGTCATGTTTTAAACTGCCTCTCTCCACTTTCTCTGACTTTGACGTGATTATCACTTTTTGTCTGCACTCAGTGACATTTTTTTTGTGTGTGTGTCATGTTTTAATTCAACTAAGAACATAAAGTGGAAGAGAACTGCCTCTAGTTCACTCAAAAAATAGGTGTATGTTTATGGTCAGGCATAGAAATATAGATTTTTTTTGTTTTGTTTGTTTGACCCATCTAAACGAACTCCAAGAGAGAGGTTGCTAATTTTTAGGTTACAAAAACCCAGCAGGACACTTCAGGATATGTAAGCACATCAGTTTCTTTAGTGAATAAACCATCTAGAACAAGCTCTTTGCACTGCTGTTGTCTGGAGAAAAATATAATCAGCAGTGTCCATGTCCTGTTTGTGATGTAAGGGGGGTGTAATATTTTGGAGCTCTCTTGCCGCCTCTAAAACAAAAACGAATTCTGTATTTTGCCAGGGTGTTTTACTGGAGGTTGTGAGGACGTCAGGGTGTCCGTTTTTGAGCCGAAGCTTAACTAAATGTGGGTCATGTTGTACAGCAATGATCCTACACTCTTAAGTAAATGTATAACCGAACCGCTTCAATAGATGACATTTCACGCTTTAGAACAGGCAAGTCAAAGTCCGGACTGTCTAGTTGCTATTTTGTCGCCTGACATGGCTCGAGACATTTTACAGTTCAGTCTATGAAGAAGCTGAGCTTACATTATATGTTCAGATAATGGCCTTAAACATTATCACAGTCTTTCTCTTACCGATGTCTGCGAAAGGCCTTGTGTATGAAACCTTGAACGTCCAGTAAACAACTTGGTATCTTGAGCATTGATTTATAATACTGTTTGATGAATGGGGAATAAATCCTGGACTGTGGTTAAGTGTGCAGTGCTTTGTTTCTCAGCACTTTAAATCCCAGGCTCGTACTGGCAGGCCGTCTAGGGCCATATTAGAGCCACCATAATATAAACACATCTGCAGAATGGAAAAGCAGTGGGCTGTTCTTCAACGCTCACTTTTACATAAGGCTCTCGTGGTCTTAATTTCGTCTCTGTTTTGGTAAGGCATTCATAGGCTACATCTGGTTCATCATATGATCACTTAAAGCTTATTAGTATCTAAAGTTGAGTTGATGTTCTGAATAATTTCAGATTAGTGACCTTTTATATTACCGTTTGGGTTGACATTAATGTTAAATGTAACTTACTTCACTTATACGATGTGTTCTTGTTTTTAAATTCACAAGCAGCAGTAAGGATGGTAGAAACACTTCCCTACATGGCGTGGCTTTGCCTCCAAAGTCCTTTTATTTTATGACTGGTGTTATGGCAGCCTCACATTTATCCGCCGGATAACTGACAGTTACACTCAGTTGTGAAATGTATTAGCTAAGAGTGTTTATTAGGCGTAAGATCTTGCTTAATATCATGGCCTTTCGTTTTGGAGGCTGTTCCCTTTTGCTTTTTACATTACACAATTTTTATGTAGACGCCAAGGGCATTTGTCTTATTTAAAATGATTTAAGTCTACATTGGGTTGCACGAGTAGTGTTTGACTGCATGAAATGAATGCATTTAATTGTGTTATTGCACATTGAAAGTCTAATGTTTTTTAAGTAAACATTTTTAAGCTAAGCTATACCAAGTAATTTTTAAGTTAAGCTTCATCTAGTTTCCTACCAGTTGTTTTATTAGACTCGTGAAAATACTCAGTGGCAATTGCTTATCATAGCCACTGGATATGCCAAAAACCTGTTTTTATGCAATTAGTCATTTTATTTTGACAACTTTAAAGAAGGCAAATCTGGAGTTTTGCCCTAGGAAGGTGAGAAACGCCATCAATATCATGCCAGGGCAGAGCAGCAGATGAACCAGCGAACTTTCAACCTACCAGATAAGTAGACTTAAGGGAATATTTTGTCTTTATTACACAACTTTCAGACAAGTTGTCGTCTTCCTTGTCAGCAGATAAGAGGTTTTTAATTGGTAGATGTTTGCTTGTCATAGTTGGAGGACTCTGGTGATAATGATGTGAGTTGTCATAATGACAGCACTTGGATTTGCACAGCAACCATAACTGTGAGGTCTCTGTTAGCCAACGCCCCTTGCAGGAAGCCAGAAGAAAGCCAAAGGCCCTAGATAATTATCGTTGAGCAAGTAAATATTCAGGTCGGTAATACAGTAATATATTGCACAGTCATTAAAATAAGTAAAAAGCCTTTGCATTGTAATGCGTATGTTTCCATTGTAGTGATAATTTAAAAAAGTGTTATTGGTTGGTAATTTTATTCTTAATAGTGTTAATATCTAATCCATTATGAGAATTTATAAACGGATGATACACTAATTGCCCCCTTTTTTCTGGTCTTCAGTTTGGTTTCTTTTTGGTAAGCTGGAGCTGAAATTGATGTGTATCCAAATGTAGGACACAGGGCAGAACAGAAGGTCACATCCATAGACCCCTGTAGATACTCTCTGGAGAACAAAGTATCTATTCCTGCTGTGACATTAATCACCTTTCTGTTACTCTCATCCGGCTCCTACCATAGCAAAGTGTCAGGATGTTAACATTTTAGATGGTGGGTTGGGGGAAAAAACTGTTCTTATTCAGGATGAATGGTTTTCATTACATTCTTCATTGCAGTCTTTTTAAGCCTTTAAAAACATGACATGGTAGAACCTGTGTAATGTCCAGTGTTTTTTTTGTTTTGTTTAGTTTTGGTATTGTTTTTTTCCCCCTTGTTTTATGGTTTGGGTTTTGTTCTTGTTCTGTTTTTTGTTTATGATTTTTGTTTGTTTTTGTTCTTTGCGTGTTTTATCATTTTTTTAATATATTTATTTTAATATTTATGTATTGGTTTATTTAGTGTTTTATTTTGTTTTGTTCAGTTTTGGTATTGTTTCTTTTTTTTTTTTTTGCTTTTATGATGTGGGTTTTGTTCTTGTTTTTTGTTTTGCTGTTTTTAATGAATTATGTTTGCTTTTATTGTTTTCATGTTTTAATTTTGTATTGCTTTATTTTTGCTTGTTTTATGATTTGAGTTCTTTTTTTGTGTGTGTGTAAATTTGTTTTGCTTTTGTTTTTGATATTTATTTTAATATTTATTTTTTCCTTTTTTGTTGTTGTTGTTTGGTTTTTGTTGGGGGTTTTATTTTTTGTCGCTCATCATTTTGTCCAACGTTACACACTACTCTTCATTCTAGTGGAGATATTGCCTTGCTGAACACGTGTACAATGTAAGTCCCCACTCCTGCCACTCCTCCACTTCCTGTTCTGCCTGAGAGGAGTATTAAAGCCTCATCACTTCCTGTCCCATCCGTCCCATGGTAATCCCAGTGCATGGTATTCCTGTGGGTGTGTTTTTAGCCCTTATGTAAGGCTGAGAAGCCTCAGGGACACCAGCCTAAGTACAATTTAACCTGTAATGGCCCACCACTGTTTACAAACTTTGAATTTGAAAGGCCAAAGCAGGTAGAGTTTGAGGGCTTGAGTGCATGTCTGTCTTGATCATGACTGGATGAGGATTTTGATTCGTAACAGACTTTTCATCATGATGCCTTAAAATGCCTCCTCCAGGGAAGCTCATTTGCTTTTGTCATTTAGCTGCTCAGTAAATCCAAGCATCTAAATATGTCTTCACTGCCATTCACAACTCCTCTTCTGTTGCCTCATGGGATAGTAAATTGCCCATTGGATGCACACTTCAAAATCTCAATGGTTTTCTGCACATTATCTCTGACTGTTCTGTTTTCCTCTTTCTCTGTTGCCCATGAACTCTCTCTGGAACAGGGCTATGTCTTCAGCAGCCACCACAGCCCCGTCGGTGGACAAGGTGGACGGCTTCTCCAGGAAGTCTGTCAGGAAAACCAGGCAGAGGCGAGCACAGAGCTCGTCCCAGTTCAGATCTCAGGACAAGCCCATAGAGCTGGTGCAGCTGCCTCTGCTGAAAGGTAAGCTGTGTTTACGTGGTCAGAGGAAGTTAATGGTTTGTGATGGCAGAGTGTTTTGCTGGTTTTATTTGTCTGATAGAGCTGATATGGTTGCTTGTATTATAACAACAAATCAGCAAAGAGACAAACTGAATGCAGACAAACTGTTGCTGTGTGACCAAATGAAAGAAAAGTCTCAATTTTCAAGATACGATTGTTCTGTTAAGTCTGTCATGCTTACCTAGGCTGTTATTTATTTGAAGATAACCACAGTATTATTGTGAAATAATATAAAAAAATTAAAGAACTGTTTTCTATTTATACACAAGTCGTTTTAAAAAATATATTTATTTTAAAATTAAATTCCTCTTACAGAATAATTTTTTTCCATTATTACTTCAGTCATCCTTTACACATGATTCTTAAGAAATCCTTCTAATGTGCTGATTTGGTGCTCAAGAAACATTTCTTATTATCAATGATGAAAAGTGTTGATTAATAATTTTGTGTAAACGGTGATGCATTTCATCAGGATTCTTTGAGTAATAGAAAAGATTGTAATGGTCATTACTATCACTTTTGATCCGTTTAATGCATCTTTAATACTTTCATACAGAAATGTATTATTAAAATGTTTAATGTCAGCTAAAGTATGTTGATGAACAAAGTACGTTTTTGAGATCCACACAGTATCTAAATAGATTTATGAACAGTAAATCATTTGTTTTGAGACATAAAACTTAACAAACTTCAATGTTTTGCTTTAAAAGTGAGCACATTCTGTCTCTGTGAAGTGTTTAAATATGGTCAGTAAAGCCAAATACTTTTGGGTCATATATAACTGTGTCTTGAATGGCTTTTCAATCTCAAGCGCTCTATGAGCTGGGATATTTACAGGTCAAATGCCAAATGGACCTCCAAGCTAATATGTGAAGTATTTTCGGCCTCCTACCAACAGTCCTGAAATGAGGCAGATTACAGTGGGAAAGTCAAGGAGGTTGATGTAAAACATTTTTGGAATCTTAGTATCCACGGATTATTTTGCATGAACTCTTTCTTTCTGTCTGTCAAGATGTTTCTGCGCAGGAGCAACCAGAGCTGTTTCTCAAGAAACTGCAGCAGTGCTGTACTCTGTTTGACTTCCTTGACACACTGTCTGACCTCAAAATGAAAGAGTATAAGCGGTCCACCCTCAATGAACTGGTGGACTATGTCACTCTCAGCAGGGGCTACCTGACTGAGCAGACCTACCCCGAGGTGGTCAAAATGGTGAGATTAGTAGCACACCATGTGACTGAAAAGTTTCTGTGGTTGTCTAATTTATATGACTATATAATTCAGAGATACCTTAAGTGTTCCCTATTTTCATTTGTCACAGGTGTCATACAATATTTTTCGGACTCTACCGCCTAGTGACAGCAATGAGTTTGACCCAGAGGAAGATGAGCCCACGCTGGAGGCTTCATGGCCACACTTACAGGTATTGAGTCGCAACCAGCAGCAAATAAATAGGAATTGAAGGGTTAGTTCACCCAAAAATTAGCATTAATATAGTTTTTTTTTTGTTGATTGATACTGAAAATCAAAAATAAGAATGAGGGTAGGCGGGTGCTTTTGTTCAACAGTCCAAAAATAGTTCAATAAAGTGCAACCATCCATAATAAAACATGCTTTACACGACTCCGGGGGATGAATAAAGGCCTCCTGTAGTGAATCTGCCAACTGTAACTGTAACAAAGTAAAACCAGTGTCCTCCTTGCTTATATTGAAATCCTCCCACATGTTTTGTTATAAATCCTCATTTTGTGCTTCTAATTCGTGACCGGAGTTTTTTTGTTCTCTCTTCATCGCGCTTCGCATTCATCACTAATCACAGCGACGTGCTCTACGCATATGTCTATGACAGTTTGGAGAAGTGAGAAAAAGGTGTTTATATCATTTTAAATATAGTAAAGTTTCTTACAAAAATGCATCTATACGCTACAGGAGGCCTTTATTCACCTTGAGGGTCAGAAAATCAAGCTATATGGGCTTTTAAAAAATTCTTAAGGTTGAAATAATTGTAAGGTTTCATTTCAAGGATAAGATGTCTGATCTCTCTCTTTTCCTTTTCCACTTAAGCTCATTTATGAGTTCTTCATTCGCTTCTTGGAAAGTCAGGAATTTCAGCCCAGCGTTGCCAAAAAATACATCGACCAGAAATTTGTATTACAGGTGAGTGACTTGTCTGTGCAGTGTTCTCTGACTTCTCATCCTAGTATCAATCAAATAAAGCTAGTATTGCCAGTAAAACAGCACAGATATAGCTGTTTGAATATTTATTACTGATTGGTCAGTGGTGGCATTTTTCTGTCAAATATCTTTAAAATAATTACCTCTAAACTGTAATATTGAATTTTGTTAATGATAACCAGTTCCAATTTTTTTTTTTTTTTTTTTTTTTTAGTTGCTGTGTATTAAGAAATGTAATATGTCTATTTTAGAGTGGTACACATTGCTAATATGGTTAATACAACTCCTCTTGTGGATTTTCTAGCTCTTGGAGTTGTTTGATAGCGAGGATCCACGAGAGAGGGACTGCTTGAAGACAGTTCTGCACAGAATCTATGGAAAGTTCCTCGGCCTCAGGGCCTTCATCCGCAAACAAATCAACAACATTTTTCTTTGGTAAATAACTGTCAAGTGTTTTTTTTTTTGCGAATATACTAGATGAAATATTGTTATTCTGATGTATGTTTTTTTTTTTTCTCTCCTCTCCTCTCCTGCCCTGACAGTTTTGTATACGAGACCGAGCACTTCAGTGGCGTAGCTGAACTGCTGGAGATTTTGGGAAGGTAAGTCATATTTTAGGACCTATTCTTTGGTTGGCAGTGATGTGGAGAAATTGAAATCAGGAAATAAAGAGTTTGGAAAGACATGAAGGGTGACCCACAGAAGTCATATTCCTGTTTTATTTTACTCCACCCTGTCTCCTCAGCCCCGAGACATTTAGAAGTTTGTGTCTTCTGCATATTATCAGTTTTTTTCATGGTTATCAGTGTCAGATCAGAAGTCTCACACATCTCTGGTTTTACAGCATCATCAATGGTTTTGCGCTTCCTCTCAAAGCTGAGCACAAGCAGTTCCTGGTGAAAGTGCTGCTGCCTCTGCACTCAGTGAAGAGCTTGTCTCTCTTCCATGCCCAGGTACAGACACTCCGCTGCTTGTTACTCGTACACATGTCTGTGCTTGCTCACTTACATTTCAGGGGCAGAAGAAACCGATTCCCTGTTTACATGCTTGTTTATGAATCTCAACATTTGAAATGCATGTATTTTAATCTGAAGTAATCTCTTTTTCTAGCTGGCCTATTGTATTGTACAGTTCCTAGAGAAAGATCCAACGTTAACAGAACCTGTAAGTGTTCATTGTCACTGTTATCTTCCTCATTCTTAATCAAGTTTCAGCTTGTTTCTAAAGCATTTTCACAAGTTGGATAATTTTTTTTTTTTTTTTTTTTTTTTTGTAGGTTATCAGAGGCTTGTTGAAGTTTTGGCCAAAAACATGCAGTCAAAAAGAGGTGATGCCTTATTATTATTATTATTATTATTATCTAAAAAATTATCTTTTTTCAGGAGAAATGCTTTACACGCTTTTCCTAAATGTTTTTGTACCCTCGACCGCATTGTCTTCTTTTGTAGGTTATGTTTCTTGGAGAGTTGGAGGAGATTCTAGACGTGATCGAGCCGACTCAGTTTGTTAAGATCCAAGAGCTGCTCTTCAAACAGATTGCTAGATGTGTGTCCAGCCCCCATTTTCAGGTAAACACACCCCACCCTAAATCTTCCTCACAAAGCCTGTGATGTCTTGTAATGGCCAAGAAACTTAAACATGAAGATTTTCGAAAAGCAAGTTCCCATCGCTGTACCATCACAGGTTCACAGAGGAACCATTCCCCTTATTTGATCGCATTTTTAGTCCATTGTAAAGATCAGTAAGCATGTGTGATCATTAATATCACAACATTTTGGGTATAAAATCTATTAAATATAAATCAAGAATAAGATCCATTGCTCAAGCTAAATCAACTATGCTTCCACTAATAGTTTTCAACTAAAGTTTTTAGGTTAAATCAGGTTCTGCAGTCTAAAATCCGTATGTAGAACACTACTGATTTTACAATATTTAAAATGTAGGTTGATCTTGTTTCAGGTGGCAGAACGAGCCTTGTACTACTGGAACAATGAGTATATCATGAGTCTGATTGAGGAGAACTCTAGTGTGATCCTGCCTATCATGTTTGCCAGCCTCTACAGGATCTCCAAAGAGCACTGGAACCCGTAAGTTTTATATTGTCATTTATTTATATGTATTATTTTAATTTGAAATAAAAACAATTAATATATACCATTCAAGATTTTTGTCAATAAGATTTTTTAAATCTTTATGCTCACAAAATCTGCATTTATTTGATCAAATGCAGTGAAAACAGCATCATTGTGAAATACTACTATACTACTACTAAAAGAATGTAATTTATTTATGTGATGCAATGCTGAATTTTCAACATTATTACTCCAGTCACATGATCCTTCAGAAATCATACTAATACTTCTTCTTAACCTTAGTTAAACGAGGCAAGTCACTTAAGAACAAATTCTCATTTACAACAGCATGATCCTGGGAGGAGAATATGTCATATATATCTTAATTGTACACATACAGTTCACCAATACACACACAAAAATGTAAACATTATCACTGATGAAAACAGTTAAAAAAGGAGCTCATACAAAAAAAGAAAATGTTTAAATACAGACTAGTGGCTCTAAATTTCTTTCTATAAATTCACCATTTGTAAACTGATGTTTACTGTTCATTTTTTTAAAATATCAATAGCATTTGTATTAAAACTATATTCACTGAATGTATATATATAAAAAAAAAAAAAACAAGAATCGAATCGAGAGCTTATCGAATTGGGACATCTGAATCTATACCCAGCCCTTTTAACCTTGATCAGAAGGTGTTCTCCATAATAAGCATGATCTAGTTGTAACTGATATTGAGTCTTTGCACACATTCCTGCACTTTTGACAAAGTGGTTTGATGTTCATCGTGTTTGCTTTCCTCCACCATCAGGGCAATATCAGCTTTGATCTACAATGTGCTCAAAGCCTTCATGGAGATGAACAGCGCCTTGTTTGATGAACTCGCCGCCAATTACAAATCAGACAGGCAAAGGTAAGAATCAAACAATGCATTGTTGTAAACTCCTACAGTTTACAGCGCGGCTCAGATAACCTCTACCTCTCTTTCCTTCAGGGAAAGGAAGAAGGACAAGGAGCGCGAGGACCTATGGAGGAAGCTGGAGGATCTGGAGCTCAGACGGGGCATCCAGAACAGTGATGGCGTCATTCCCACCTAACACGGACCTCGTCTCCGCCCTTCTGTGTGGTCCCAACCAATCCCTTTCTACTCTGCCACAGGGACCCCGTCCCCCTATTTGCTTCTCATCCTGCATACTCTACCGCACACTCCCTCGTTCATTTCCTCCCTTTCAACAGCACTGTAAATAATCCTCTCCCTCTTTCCTGTATCATACTACTACACTGAAAGGAAGAAGAAAAAACATAAAATTTGAAGAGAGACTTAATGTGCACTCCTTGTTGTAAAAAAAAATATATATGGTAAAATGATAATCAACTATGGTCAAAGGATATATTTTAAAAAAAACCTTTTCAGTTCAGAAATTGTTCAGCGTCTCCATGTCAGTATATTGTTAAGGAATTGCCCTGGGACTTTGGGATCTGTGCTCACCCTGCAATTAAAGATGTCTTATTTTTTTGGTCCCTTATGAAGAGAGACTTTTCCATCTAGACATAATTCGACTCCCCTGACTCAAGGGACGCAAACCAGAAACCCATGACGTGAATATAAGGAAAACAGGAGTGGAGAGAGAAAAAAACAAACATTGAACAATCCTCTCTGTGGTTTGCATTTTTGTTCTTTTACAGGATGATCGACCCAGTCCTTTACTGTACAGTGTGGACAGGTGTCCATAACTTAATGTGCGAGATGGGCCACAGTCGGCTACAGTGGTTACCTTCGCTCAATAAAGAGGACAAACCTCTCTGAGGACCTTTTATTTTTTTAACTTGTGAACCAGGTAATGATCTGGTCATAGTTTCATGCTGTCTGCTGTGGAGACTCTTGGGAATTCCAATGTGGAAATTCAGTAGTTACCAAGAGTACATCAAGCTCGGTTTCTCCGACACTAGCAGGGACTCGTGGAATTTCAGCGGCGCACCGTGTTCAGAGCTCATCCAGTGTTTTTAAAACCGTTAGGTGACATATTTTTCATAAGGAATATTCTGAACTGCTTTTCGTGAGCCTCCCAGATTTCCACTGCTCGGCTCTGTTCGTTTTGTTTTTAGGGTGGGTGGATGTCGTCTACACAACCGAGCTGAGCGAAACAAGGTTTTTCTTTCTTTTCATGGAGTGTTTGAAATGAAATCCTGCTTATGGTGGGGTTTTTAGGGCCTAACTCTGATCCGGTAGGTCATAATCTCTCTTCTGAAATACCAGCCGCCAGGGCAGGTTAGTAAAAAAACTAAAAAGCACTTTGAGTTATAACTCATTAGTTGTTCTCCTGGGACTTCAGCCCCTTCTCTTCTCTTTTATTTGAAGTCTCAACAATCGTGGTTGTGGATTTTACATGTGAGGAGGATGTATTTTATTATATTTTATTTTTTTTGGCTTAATCACGTGTCTCTCTTTCTCTCTTCCTTGTTTTAACTCTCCCAAGCTCATAGTGTGCTTTATGATGGCCCAAGTTTGATATGTGTAAAAAAAAAATCAAAAGAAAGGGTTTGATGAATAGAATAAATCTAATTATTTTAAAAAGAAAGAGATATTAAATAAACCTGTTTTTCTTTTGTGGTAAACTTGGCTGCTTTGTTTTTAATTGCTTTTGTAGGTTTCAGTGTAATATATATTTTTCAGAACTACACCTGTATCAATTTGATCTGATTAACCCATGAGGCTTAGTGTTATCTGTCTATTATTATTAGAGTATACAAACATACAGTTTGATGTGAGAAAATAGGTTTAGATTAAATCAATAAAAGCATTAATGTGCAGTTTAAATCCAGTAGGTGGCAGAAGGCGTATTCCAGATGAATGATAAAGAGGAATTTATTTATTAAAGCAAGGAGAGTATGGTAGTTGGTAGTCTTGGTAATAATTAGACTTAAAGATTTGATATTTTCTGTATTTTCTGTTGTCATTTACTCACCCTCATGTCATTCCAAACCTGACCGATATTTGGGGTAGTCAAACAGTTGATTGTAGGCATTAATTGTCATAGGATTTTTTTTCCCCCATACTATGAAAGTCAATGGCTACCGACCACTTTGATTACCCGAAACATCTTATTTTGTGTTAAAACAGAGAAAGAAAGAAATTCATACGGGTTTGAAATTACATTTTACGGTGAGTAAATGTCAAAATCATGCTTGATTTTACAGAATCAAAATACAGAAACCGTACACCATGCATATGTAAGAAATCTTAAACTTAGGCATAGATTTGTTGGATGTGAGGGACCCATTTATAATTTTAATGCTTTCATCTTGCGCTTGTGGCAAAGCTCAGTCTAAAAATGCCAGTGATTTACATTAGGATGACCAGTCACCCTGGTTTTTGGTGTCCTGTCTCAACGTTTTACAGCAAGTTTAAAATGGACAAGAACACTGCAAATCTGCAACAAGCGAACGCGTAGTGATTATTTTCACAAACAGAGGGCGCTGAAAGCTACGCTGATGATTACTTGCTTGGTCTCGCAGCTTCTTCAGCCTGGAGGAGAGCAGAGCACTATTATCATCATTTATCAAAAGAAACACTGTTATCG
Organism: Carassius auratus; assembly: GCF_003368295.1. Taxonomy (NCBI): domain Eukaryota; kingdom Metazoa; phylum Chordata; class Actinopteri; order Cypriniformes; family Cyprinidae; genus Carassius; species Carassius auratus. The sequence continues at coordinate 16,066,872 of NC_039262.1, forward strand.
CTTTCAGAGTAGTCACATACTATTACTAGCTAGAACTAACTGTTCCCAGTGAATTTTAGTACTGTTTGTATGTAATGTATATTGGGGTAGGGCACTGTTTTGCACACAATTTTAAAAGGTTAACGTTACCAAAGCTTCACAAACATACCTGTTAAGTAGCCATGAAGACCAAAGATGTTCTTATTATGTGGAGATGTCAACTTCTGCACTTCAATTTGCTTCACAGAAGTAAGCTATTTTATTGAAATGTGTGAGATTTCCTATTCATTAGCTGCTATAGATTACTAGAAGTGGATTAAACGGTAAGACTATCTGCGCTACCAAGCAGTGTGTTTATGATTACAATAATACATTAAAATAATATTACAACAAGCACAACAGACTGTTTTGTACAGGTAAAATAACAGGACGTGGATGTCACCGGAACAATTCACCTTTTAGTTGCAAATAGCCTTAACATCATTGAAAAAGTATATAAATCCACAACGAACATTTAACGGCAAGCAATATAAGATGATAGGATGTTGCTTCACAAAAGCAAGTTTTTGTCATGACAGTGGACCGCAGGTATAAAACTTGAGTACTTCCAGGAAAGATTTCAAAAACGATTCTAAAGTTTTACCACAAGCTTTAATCACTCTGTGTATATTTACAACACATTTTTAGTTTTGGCATAAAGCTGTCATGTTTCTTAAGCATACAAATCAATACACGAAAGACTTAAAAATATTAGATATAAGTTTACAGTTCAAGTTATAGCTTTCAACCAGCGACTGAATACTGGTCTTCTCATTAGCATTACAGTATATAAACTATTGCATGGGACAATGCAAGGCACAGTGTCGTAAGTGCACTTAATTAAACTGAGTGAAGAAACAAACTATGCTACATTGAAGGCAAGTGAATGACGGCTCATTCTTCGTCTCTGTGGAGCAGGCTTGATTCCTCTGCCAGAGGATGGTCTCTAGCACCTTGCGGGCTCCGATCCCTGAGGTCAAACTAAGGAACGACTGATGTGAAGAGCAATCAGAAGTAATCAGTACCAGTTCTGGTGTCCATAACATGGTGGTCTGAGAACTACAAGTACTCACAGGACATCGTTTGGTATGTGACTATGGAAGCTTAAACTGTTGGTTTACCTATACATTGTTCAACACATGTCCAATACAAAAATTTAAGGGTTACACATATTATTTTCCATATTATTTGACACTTGTACCAAAAACACAGTAGGGACTTTGAAAAGGCCACATATTTAGGGTGGGACTGCTGAGAGTCCATGATCAGCTGTGCAGTTTACAGCATGACCACATTACATGCCTGAGGAAAAAAAACAAGTCCGAAGAACAAAGCCATTTGTGTCTGAGCTGATCTTTAAAAGGGAAAATGAGGGGGCTGCTTCAGCCACAGGCAAAACTGAGCCGTTAGACAATGTATAAGCCTGGTCCACAGTAAATACACTAGTACGTCAGCTGAAATAGAGAGTGATAGGGTGATATAATGAATTTTTTTTTTTTCACAGAATCAGATCACTTAAGAGGACTGAGTGCCACTTAAAAAAAAAAAAAAAAAAAAAAAAAATATATATATATATATATATATATATATATAAATGATAAGATCTTTCACATTTAATGTTTAAAATGTTAACTGTAAATCATCACAGTAATACAGTGCTGCAGGGATGATGTGTTTTTGTAGGCAAATGTTGAACAGTTTTTTTGTTTTAATGCCTCAAATAAGGTCTGCGGTGGACACAAGCTCAAAATATTTTCCCATGTTATTCTACAACATGCAATACACCAACAATATCCCCTCGTGACATTTTTACAGCTTTTATTTGTCTTGTAAATGGTTTTGTTTCCAGATGGACCATTAAATGTGGAAATCCTGCAGAATTTAACCAATCGGATGTCGACTTTCCCTTTTTGTGAGCCTTATTCAGGTCCACAGTTTCATGAATGTGATGTCTGAGGCTGAGACTAGTAATGTTAACTTCGAGGTTATATTGCATTCAAAATTATTACGTTTTTGAATGAATACATTGGTGATTGATTTCTTCATTTTATTTTAAGTGGCACATACACTCCTCTGTACTTTTAGTCCACCATCGGCTCATTTTTAATAGAGGAATTTTTAAATGTGTGTAGGCAGAATCATTTGAGAAGACAAAATACAGGCCCCTTCAAAAATCATAATGTAATGCTTAGGCAAAATATAACAATTACAGCACCATTTTATGGCATCATTGTTCTACACCTACACTGTATAAAGGTCTGATGGCTCACAGAAATCTGACTAAGTAAACTTCAGGGCATCTCAGTTTTAAAACCCAAGGAAATATAAATGAATCATGGGATAATGTTGTCACGAAATACATTTCCCTTTATCCTAATTTCAGTCTCCACACAGTATGCTTGATTGTCACTCTTTTTGATGAATAACATTATTTTATGTTTCTTTGACTGTCTAGTACCATAGCGGTTTATCAGTATTGTTAATTTTAAATGACCCAAAGATGCATTCCTCTCTCTTTTTGTGTCTGCTCTACCTCTATTGATAAGTTGGCCATCCTCCATAGAATTTCCCTTATTAACTAGCTCAAACTGATGAAGCACTGACTCTAGAAAGAGTGCAATATTGATTTGAGGTGACCGAGAGAAATTCAGCTTGTTCGGAGGAATGGATTTTCGTTTTTTCATAAACCTCGAGAAACCATATTATATATATATATATATATATATATATATATATATATATATATATATATATATATATACATATATATATATATGCACACATATATATATACACACACACATATATATATATATATATATATATATATATATATATATATATATATATATATATATATATATATATATAAAATCCAATGGCTCAGAGCTGAATCTGAAATGTTGGATTGGAGATTGGCGATGTCGCGCCACGTTGGTTCAAGAAACCGCTGTCCCGTCTGAGACTTCTTTGGCTTGAGAAGCGGATCCTGTAAGGCAATGCGGGGGGGAAGTTTAGGCACTTGTTTTGGACAGTGTAGCTCTCCACAAGACATACAAACCGAGGGCAAAGGAAGGATGTACAGCAGACTGGAGGCGGGTTAGGGTCTGTTACTCTGCCCAAAGCTTTGAAGGAGAGTGGGTGTTCACAGTTGGAGATGTTTTATCCTCACATGATAGCACAACAGCCCCTGCAGGCCGCACAGCCCCGTTTTTGTTTCTTTGGGCTGAAGATTGTCAGGATGGCCTCATCAAATACTGTCTTTAGTCCCTTCTGAGTCAGTGCCGAACATTCCAGATAGCACTGGGCTCCAATCTGTGGACATCAATATACATTTTTGAAACAAAAAATTTAGGAAATTTAATTCCATAGAACACAAAAGGAGTGGTTTAGCAGAATGCAGAGCTGCTAGTTTCCATATGAAGAAAATTGATAGTGAGCACAGATTGTTTAGACTCTACAAAAGGAAATTGAAAATTCGCTGAAAATCTACCTTGGAAATCATGCTTGACAGTTGTGGTCAGCATTCATTCTCATTGAATGGAAAAGAGTAGCTCAAACAGCCTTTTAAACATCTTTCTTTGTGTTCCACAGAAGAAAGTCAGTTATATGGGATGACATACTTGGAACAACATGAGGATGAGACAGAATTTTTATCAATCCTTTCAGTGCTGTGCAACAGTGGGGAAAGTTTAGGAATCATTCTTCTATTTTTTGAAGCCTGGATTTATAAAGAATAAAACAACTGAAAATTAAGCCAAACGTGTGAACATCCATCACCTCTCTGGCTAGTTTGAGGCCTTGCTCATAGGTCAGTGGCTTCTCCTTCATCTGGAGCAGACGTGCCAGTGTCTTTGGGTCATCTCGCAAGTCAATCTTAAATAGGAAAAACAATCCAATATTTGCCATAAATATTCATATTTTGACTTTGATCTGTTTGAGCTTCATCTGATAATAGGCAATAATAATAACTATTATTATTACTAACATTACTAATATTAATGCTTTATCTGATTATAAAATACAGCAACAATAAATTATTATGTATAGTTAATATTATTATTATTATGAAATCACATTACTGTCTAAACCAAAAAGCTCCTGCACCTGTGTCCCGATGAGGATGTAGGGCACATGAGGCATGCAGGATTTGAGCTCAGGAACCCATTCCTCCTGCACATTGTGATAGGAAGCTGGATTCACGACAGAGAAGCAGATAAGAAAGACATCTGTGTTGGGGTAAGAGAGGGGCCGCAGCTGGTTGTAATCCTCCTATATGACGACAAGTAAAGTAAGGCCCACTTTAGACTCAATTCATCTCTCTTACAATTGAAATATGATGCAAAAGATCTTTTTGAAAAACTAAATATAAGTGTAAGAGTGCAGATGATTCATTTAAAGGTCAAAGATTCATTTAAAGCTTTTTTGTCTAACATACCCCCATCAGTTGTGCTCAGTTTACATAATTGGAGAAAAGTACACATTTGCAAATCAGCAGACTCTGAATTAACTAACAGACTTTGAATTAGATGTTCTCTAAAGTGTGCATATTCATTGTGATATAATAATAAAAATATGTCTTGGGATATATAGCTGTGGAAAGCACAGTTTGAGCTGTAATAAGAAATATTTTAATTGTTGATTAGTGTTATTTTCAGGTTTTAAGATACTTCAACAACAGAGGCCAATTTGATTGTTCCTTTAATGAGACACATTCGCTTGACAGTTCAGGAGGATATAATGGAGAAGTGTTCTCGAAAAATATAATTCAATTTAGAATCATGCTATACCATTCAAAAATGTGGGGTATATATATATTTAGACGATATGTGACCCTAGACCCCAAAACCAGTCATAAGTTGTTGTTTTTTAAATGTATACATTTTTATATATCCTAAAAGCTGAATAAATTAGCTTTCCATTTATGTATGGTTTGTTAGGATAGGACAATATTTGGCAGGGATACAACTATTTGAAAATCTGGAATCGGAGGGTACAAAAAATGTAAAAAAATCAAAATATTGAGAAAATCGATAAGAAATTTATGCAGCCTTGGTGTGCATAGGAGACTTTTAAAAATGTTAAACATATACTGAGTCAATAAATGTAATGTTCTGGTAAAATTTTACATGTAGGGCATCATTATTATTCATGACTTTATTCTATCACTTATTATGAAACGCAAATGAACATAAATAATTAACATCAGGCCTTTAAAACGTCAGTGCCAAATGACAGCCCCGCACCAGCACTGGTATCTTGTACAAGTCAGTTCTTCTTGAGTGCCATTGATCTCATAGTGAGCGATCAATAAAAGAGAAGGACCAGACATCACACAGATGCTTTTCTGTATCAGTGAACTGCTTATGGGTGCAGATGTACTGGATTATATAACTTTCATTTATACAGCAATGTGTGGCTCACTACATTAGTCTGTCTTTTCAATTCTGAAACGCAGCAGATATTCTTCATTACAGCTCATACTGTGCTTGCTACAGCTATATGTCCTAAGAAACATTTACATAATTCTATCAAGCTGAACAGTAATACACTTTAGCTTTCTTTATTACTTCAAGCAAAAACAGTCATAGAAACAAAAAATAAGTGAACCTCAATGCATAGTTAGTAAAAGTTGGTAAATATTTATTCTGTTATGCAAATCAGTACCCTATAGCGCTTTTCAGCAGTATGGTACAGTATCTGAGACATGCAATGTAAAATATGAATATAATGCATTTTTTTTTTATAGTTTATTTCCTCATAATTTATTCAAATGTATATACTGTTAGAAAATACATCTTGTTTAATGGATGCCACCCCACACTGCAATGTCAGCAACTGCCAAAGTCCTTATAAGAGAATATTCCTCATGCAAATGAGAGAATTCCTTCTAAAAGCCAATACAACTGATGCTGGAAATGTTAAACTGATGAGTGGAAGTTACAGTAATGATCAATAATAAAAGAAAATAATTATGTGACTATTATTTTTTCCAACTGATTTAAGTTACGACACAAATATGTTGCAATATATTCTAGGATTAAAACATGCAATAACTGGCACCCCATAAGAGGTGTATTACAGAGCCGGGTGATTATGTGATGCCTTTAGACACACAAGGAAAATAAACAGCTGGGCTTTGGTTCAGATGCATCTATATATCTTCAGGCTGTGTATGAATAGTCATGTGAGTTTCCCTTTGAACCACTTTAATAAGCCAAAATCAAAGTCATTATGGTGGGCTGACAGTGACAAAAAAAAAAACCCAGCCTGTGGTTTGTTGTAATTTCAATTCAGTGCTTGCAGCTTTATTTATAACATTATTCAAAACAGGCTGTGCAGTCTACCATTAAATGTGGCTGTGATGCAAAAGGAGTTTACATTCAGAGTGATCTGACGCATGTCCACAATGACATTTATTAATGTTTTTAAGAGTTTCAAATTCAATTGATGAAATCAGACTACAAATTGGACTACTGCCATGTTTACCACTGTGTGGCATCCCCTCTTCTTTTTATAACAGTCTGCAAACGTCTGGGGACTGAGGAGACAAGTTGCTCAAGTTTAGGAATAGGAATGTTGTCCCATTCTTGTCTTATATAGGCTTCTAGATCCTTCTTATACACAGCTATGGTGTAATTGATGCAGTCTGGCATTGTCATGTTGGAAAATGCAAGGTCTTCCCTAAAATAGACGACGTCTGGTTGGGAGCATATGTTGTTCTAGAACTTGGATATACCTATCAGCATTGATGGTGCCTTTCCAGATGTGTAAGCTGCCCATGCCACACACACTCATGTAACCACATACCATCAGATATGCAAGCTTCTGAACGGAGCGCTGATAACAACTTGGGTTGTCCTTGTCCTCTTAAGTCCGGATGACATGGTGTCCCAGTTTTCCAAAAAGAATTTCAAATTTTGACCACAGATTCTGGGATTCTGGATCATGTTTAGATATGGCTTCTTTTTTGACCTCTAGAGTTTTAGCTGGCAACAGTGAATGGCACGGTGGATTGTGTTCATGACAATGTTTTGGAAGTATTCCTGAGCCCATGTTGTGATTTCCATTACAGTATCATTCCTGTATGTGATGCAGTGCCATCTAAGGGCCCCAAGATCATGGGCATACATTATGGGTTTCCGGCCTTGACCCTTTCGTACAGAGATTGTTCCAGATTCTCTGAATCTTTGGATGATATTATGCACTGTAGATGATGATAAATTCAAACTCTTTGCAATTTTTCTCTGAGAAACTCCTTTCTGATATTGCTCCACTATTTTTCACCACATAATTGGTGATCCTCTGCCCATCTTGACTTCTGAGAGACACTGCCACTCTGAGAGGCTCTTTTTTATACCCAATCATGTTGCCAATTGACCTAATAAGTTGCAAATTGGTCCTCCAGCTGTTCCTTATATGTACATTTAACTTTTCCAGCCTCTTATTGCTAACTGTCCCAACTTTTTTGGAATGTGTCCCTTACGAAAGGAAAATATATTTACCAATATATTTCTTAAAATATATTGTGATATATTGGAAAAAATAAATATATATAAGAATATATGCCTAATATATTACATGATATTTTCCAATATACTGCAATATATTTTTGTTTCATATGGGGTAGCTCTCATGAAATCCAAAATGAGCCAATATTTGGCATGACATTTAAAAATATCTCAATTTCAACATTTGATATGTCATCTATTTTCTATTGTGAATAAAATATAAGTTTATGAGATTTGTAAATTATTCCATTCGTTTTTTACTCACAATTTGTACAATGTCCCAACTTTTTTGTAATTGGGTTTGCATTTAGTAGGGGAAAGACATTAAACAAGTGATACAAATTATTTTTGTGTTATGTTGTAAAAAAAAAAAACTGAAATGCATTTTATTGTGAATGATTCAGCTATACATAATGTTTAATTTGTCAAAAAATTTTTACCTTGTATGTCGTAACTCGATCTTCCAGTAAAACATCAGACTGCTATCTGGTGACATATGTTGGACTTTTCCAATATTTTTTTCTGCTTAAACCCACCCCTTTCTTACAGTATTGGTAATGTTCCTATTGTACAATAGTGTTCCTGTGGCTCAGTGGTAAAGCATTGCGTAAAAGGTGGCCAGTTTAATTCCGTGGGAATACACATACTGCCATTTAAGTTGCTTTGGATAAATGTGTCTGCTAAATCCATAAATGTAAATGCTATATATTGCAAGCTCTCACTTAAGTTTTGAATGTACATCACAGTATAGAAGGAAACATCCGCTTCTGTTATTGTGACTATATAGACTTCAGAAGCATTAACTCACTTGTCCAGCAGTATCGTACAGTCCCAGTAAGTGCTGCCTCCCAGATACTGTTACATTCACTGAAAAAAAATGAAAACAACAGCAAAAAAGGTTTGTTACATTCATTATGCATATCAAACAGAAAGAATCCTGTGCTGAATATGCCTATAAAATGTGTGTTTGTCCAGCAGTGTTTCTGCTCCTGCTGTATCACATCCCTCTGATGTACTTCCAGAACTCTGGACCTGCTGTTTGGTTGTGGGTGGGAACGGAGGTTGATTTGGAACAGGACAGCTGTCAACAGCAAGGGGTGACCAGTTTTGGAAAACAGGGAGGGAAGAACGGAGTGTGTGCTTGCATACATATTTGATTCTGTATTGCGGGTGATGAGGGGGAGAGAACGGCTGTGTTGACACAACCAAAAGGAAAAAAACCCAAGACAAGTCAATCTTTAGTCATCAAGCGACACGCAATAAAAGACCACTGCTGAGAACAGGAGAACAGCTGGTCTCAACATTTCACAGAGGTTTCAAACAAACTGCAGATACTTAGTCCGCTGTGTGTCCACACTCTTTTCAAACTCAGTGCTCTGATAGTGGTTTGATAAGACTGATTAAAGGAATGTGTCTGTGAGAAAAAAAGAGGCTGTTGTTTGAAAGGTTCTTCCTCACCAGATTCTTCAGTCCTCAAGCACCTTCTGAGACACCCTGAACTGAATTCAATCTTCTCAACTACATGATGGCCTGGAATATTGATGACTGGGACCATAAAAAGATTTTACCAAATATTTCATAACCCATCAACTGAACTGAGCCAGATACCCATGGATGCTTCCAAAATGACCAATAACCTTCCTGTCAGAACCAAAGCACTTCCTGCAAACTATAGATCTGGGATCCTTAATGAGCTGAAAAGCTTCTGGAAAAGGAGAAGAGAGCCTCTCTAACATCCCTTGAAAATAAGCCCAGCAAAATGTTCGGACCAAATTCACCACAATATAATTGCAATAAAAATATGGCAATGCAATTGCATTTTGAGTACAGATGAATACCACTGATTATACAAATAATCTGATCTTTAAAATCTAGGCTCTCCAAGAGGGTTCACCTTTTATCCTGATACTTTCAAGCTTCACAAATAACAAAAAAAGCACCATAAAAGACAAAAGGGTTCATACAAGTTGTGTGCAAGATTCCCGGTCCACTGAGGTCATATTATAGCTATGTTTGAATATAATATGTGTCGACGAGCCAGTTGAAGGCTAGATTTTCATGGAACATGAAGTAATTTATTTTTATTCTCACCATCATATGATTTCAAAACGCTAAGAATATACCACAAGTCACATGGATCACTTTTATGATAATTTTATAGTGTTCTGTTGACTTTTTAAATATCTTTTTTGATAATATTTATTCAACAACAACATTTTTTAAACTATACTGAAAGCATAATTGGAATAGTTCTAGGTAGTCATAAAAATAAAACCCTAAAAGACACTGAAAACCCTAAAGCAGTTCTTACGCTAGCTTAACTGTTTCACTTGAGAAGCCATGATGTTTGTTTCATAAGTTATGATTGCAAAAAGGGTCTGTGTGGCCCTTTTAAAATTCAAATGAAATTTTCAGTCTAATCTCAATGCTAATTTTAACAATCATGTGCTCAACACTGGGGACAAGAGACAAATACAAAGCAGCAGCTCTAATGCCCCTAACTTAGCCTCGTGAAGGTACAGGGAGCCATTGAGGAGCCGCGTGAACTGTGGTGTGTTGCAGCTGTAGCTAACCAGCCAAGCGGTGTTATGATTAGATGTGCTTAGAAGTTCTTTCCCTGTAGACTATGAAGATGGACCAGAAACAGTGGCCTTGAGTCTGGGCTAAATAAGGATTCTAATCTTTTCCTTTTATTGATTCTCTGACTCTTTATTTGCCTATAAATACAAAGCCACTAGTACAAAAAACAAGGCTGGGGTGATGTGAGGTGAAAGTTTGAGAGAAGTAGAGGAATTCAAGTCAGTAGGGATGGAGAAGGTTTGGGGGCTGTGAATCAGGCTCTCAGCTGTTCTCTCACGTCAGCTGCTTTTCCCAATGAGGCTCGAGCCTTCTGTAAACCCCAACCCCCATTCTGTGACCTGGACAGAAATCAAAGTTGTGTTACAGTCTCACTCAGGCAAGCCTGACCCACTGTTGTGAAACATGATTTGGGGCATCAGAAGCCCACACACCCCTCCAGACCTCAACATTCTTCATTCCTCTTTTCTCTTTCACAGACTGGCCTGTGACATTGAGTCGGCCAATACATCTGCATTCAGTGAGCTTTAGCCTATAAGAACAGTATAGCGAATTGTATAAATACTCATATGGCAATAGCAAGAGACTGCATATTTAATTTAGACACTTTCCATTCCATCACTAGGGCATTAAGTCTCAAGCGATAAGTAAGCATTTACTGTAGATGCTTTAACTGCTCTCTCACAATTTACACCCATTTTTCATGGGTGGACTATTATCCACCATCCATTTCCATAATATATTTTTTTAGCAATAAATATATTGGCATCTTAGATCTGGTACTAGTAACGGTGCATTGTTCACCATTCAGAGTGCAATTGTCATAACTGTTTAATTTCTGTAAATTGGCCAATGCCACCACTCAATTCAACCTTTACATCAGCATGCCAAATATATCCACTATGCTCTTGCAGAGTTGTGATCCATAAATTAGTTTCTGTTTTTTGACCACTAATGCTTCTTTCAAGGCATGGTTTTCCTGTTTCTGCAGCACTGTGCTTGCCAGAGGGAAGTGTACATAATCTGCATACACATTTTGCATAGCATAATTAAAAAAGACATGAATGTGATTAATCTTGTATTCTGAAGCCAACAGTATCTGTAATGCCCTTACACAGCACTTGCCATAAGATCGAGCTTTTGCTTGTCTGTGAACGTTTTCTCACAGTACTTCCACTCAGCAAAACATGAAATGGGCTCAACCACTCCACTAATTATACATTTTCATTTAATTGCTTATTATGAAACTCTTTCTAGGTTTCTATAAGCCACTTCTCTTTAAGGTCTTACTCAAAAATATTTACATTTATTATATTACTTGAAGGGACAGTTCACCCAAAAATGGAAATTCTATCATAATTTACTCACCCTCATGTTAGTACTATTATGTTTTGGACCTAGATTATCTAGAACAAATTCAAGTGAACTTTAGATGTAACAACTCATGTTTACCACAGGCTTTTTTATGTTTACCAGCAACTTTTACTCATAGTTCAAAAGAAGGTTTACTTCATTCAACCACTCCATTAGACACAACTTTTATTCTTTCCACCAACCAACCACTAACCAAATCTGGCGTGTTGATACCACAAACCATCAAACCACATGCACAGGATAACAGGATATATAATAATATATAATTATTGTTCATATCAGTGTTAATAAACCATCTAACTGATAGGCTATTGTTTTATTATAGCTCAGAATATTATTGCTCATGGTAATCTTTCAAACCCCATGCTTTACAGATCTGCCAAATCAAGGAGAGATCAAATCAAATGGAAAATGTAGTGTTAAGATAATGGAAAAAAAAACAATTGGTGTTAAATTAGCGATCTGTGCTGATACAACACCAGCTGTGGTGAATGGAGCACTGCAGCACAAAGAGTTACCATTAGCTATGGCATAGATGAGTGTTTAACATTGAAAAGTGCTGTTCCCAGCCTGTCCTTATTACTTATTACTTATTACTTATTACTTGTTACTTATTACTTATTACGAACTATAGCTTTTCAGCTGTAGGTATTTTAAAGAGAGGTCATATGTTTTTTTTTTTTTTTATATCTTATTTGCAGTTTATAACGTAGATATGCTTAAATGAAAACAATCTGCAAAGTTGTTAATCCAAAAAACTGCAAGATAAATAAAGATATTGTCTCTCAAAAGAGAGAGTCGACTCAGAGTCGCCTTAAGGAGTCTTTTGCATGTTAACCGGTACACGTCACTGGGTAACACATTTGCATAATCTAAGCCTGCCCACGAAATACGAACAGAGTCTGACCTGCCCACAAACACTTCCGCTATTAGTGTGTTTACATCATGCTGAGAAGACGCTGTGTTCAAGGATACCACAGAAATACATTTCAAACCTTTTGTTGTGTGCATGTAATTTTATCAAGGACTGCTCCTCTAATCTTGGCTTTTATCTTCATTGGCTTCTAATCTTCTTTATTTGGACTAACAAACTATCCGAACCACAGCCTGTAAGTATGATTGATACGTTTTGTGTACATTTTCAATTGAGTGCTCAAAATATAAATTTTTTGTGCTAATATGTGATTAGGTTTCCAGGTAAGGCATATTATGCCGCATTTCCACTGAAATTACCCAGAACTTTTGTACCAGGAACTTTTTTCTCCTCACACCTGTTGCTTTCTGCGTTTCCACCATGGTGTAAAGTACTGGGAAGATTAGGCAAATAGACTGGTGACGTAGGTCTGCGCGCGTTTCTCAATACAAACTACGCTGATTTTGGATGTGCATCCTCGGTAGTTCAGGCTTTGCTCAAAAATTCTGGAGTGTGATCTCCGTGACGACGCAAATTCGGTAATTCTGCAAACAGCAGTGTACTTGATAACATCAGTCAGCTCGCCTTGGCTACTGCAATTTTTCCCACTGTGCATTTACAATAAAACTAATTATGATATCAAATACCACTGCCTCCTTTCATTTTCATTTAAACATAATAATAGCTGCAGGAATGTACTTAGTTCAGGGATATGTGTATATATACAGCCATTACAATAAAACTAAATATTATATAAATGTACCTTTTTATTTTCATTTTAAATTATAGATAAATTTAATACAGACCAAAGATTACCTGTCAGATTTACCCAAAACTAATTATAATCTATGTTTAACCACTAAAGATACATCAGAGCCAGCTGCACATATCAGAGGTCTAGCCGAGGTGAGGCTGCTCTCGGTGGATACATGATTACTGAGCTCCTGCTGATCGTGTGGAGCTCACGTCTCCGAAATCGGCGAAAAACATTTTTAAATAGGCGCTGTCTTTATTAATAAACCACAGATTTGAGTTTTAAACAACTACATTCTCGCCTGAAATACTTTTAAAATTACATTTCATGACACAATAACAGTAATATTTAGAAAATGATCAGAATAAATGGTGGTTGAAGTCCTAATGGTGCGTGAAGTCAACCAATCAGCATGTTTAGCGCCCAAGTCCCGCCCCCAAGAGTTTCGGAACTTTGAAAAAGTACTACCTCACCAGCAGGGACTTTCTTAGGTGCATTTTTTTACCCGGAACTTTAATTAGTTCCTGGTTCCCACGGTAGAAACACACCGAAGTCCCTGGTTCCTGGGTAAAGTTCATGCGGTGGAAACGCGGCTTTACTGTCTTATACTGAAGTAGATCTGATAATTCGCTGTTTACCCACTATTTCCTAAGAATGTGTCAATTAATGCAGACTGTCGTTGCTCTAATTCCTTCATTTAAAAATAAAGAATGTAGTGTAGCTCACAGATTTGTGAAATTGCTATTTATTTTGCTGCACCGGCAGTTATAGGGTTAATGTGGGAGAAATGCGCGAGTTAGTTAAGGCTGGTGCACCTGTGATACAGCTGTTCTGCATTCTGATTAAAAGTTAAGACAGCGTCTTTTGTCTGTCATTCTTCAAACATTACAGTAATGTTAGACATATTTTGGTTTACAAACAATCCTTTCATCAGTGAGTCAAGTGAACACTTGGCTAACATACCAACCATTAAAGTGTTCACAGTTAAGCAGCTAAACTTTAGCTGTGGGCATGATTTGCTTGCATAAGTGTTTATGTATTTTACGTCATTATTATAAGAACGGCTGGAACACTATATTGTTTTATGTAAAGGTGCTTTGTCAATGGTAGCACTCGTTAACTGGCTCAAGGACTCCTCTCTGTGCCAATCACAACAGGCTTGGCTAGCTGACCAATCAGAGCAGAGTAGGCTTATGGAAGGGAGCGGTTTGCGCCAAACTAGCTTGGAATGAATCGTTTCCTAATCATGGGCAAATTACTCTAATATTAAATGTATATTCTGAGAAAATTACAATGATTTCTGACCATTGGCACATTACTCTAATATTAAATGTACATTCTGAGAAAATTAAAAAGTTTTCTGACCTTAGATGCATTTAAACCTGTTGTAGGGGACTCCAAAACAATATTAGGACACTTTAAAATATCATGTGACCTGTTCTTTAATATTGACCACGTGGTAATATCCACAATGTGGTATCACTGGTGGATTAGTTGGTTTTGTTAGGAGTGTAGTGGGAGCCACACTAGACGATGACTCAACTCAAACGCTTAAACAGGCACTGTGTCATGGACTGGGAATGTCACTGGTTTGTTTTGGACAAGAAGATTCAGATCCTGTAGGATTTATGGACGGAAACCATAGTGTTGGGTTGAGCTCTAGTTCTCTAGATTGCAATCACAATGGTTCTAGTGAAAATTAATTTTAGTTCAATAACTCGTATTATATTTGGCCTTATTTACGTCTGAGTTATGTCTGGTAAAGTAGTCTGTATGTGTTACAGTTAGGGATGTAATGATTCACTTAACTCACAGTTCGATTCATGATCTTTTTTAACAAAAAAACACTTTGGATAAAAGGGTCTGCTAAATGACAAAATTTAATATAATGTAAATGTAAATAATAAAACTAAATTTAAATTTTAAAACAAGCCCCAAATCAAATAAAGGAACTCTCTTCATATAAACAAAATAAGGCTTTGTCTGTGCTCTTTCCATTTAAAATTAGAGACAACAACTGCATTGTAATCGTGATCCAAACAAAGAGGCTGCAAACATGCAACATGAGCAGTTTTCAATCAAAATTAAATTGTAAATTTTCGAAATTTAAAGCTAAAACAGAATGGTTTGACTTCAGCTTTGCGAAATTATACATTAAAAATATCTGCATGAAACAGAAATAGCGGACAAGCTAAATGTGACGCAGATTCACTCTCTGCCAGCAGGTGGCGCTTAAAGATTTTCCTTGGTTACCACTGTAAACAAAGCAGCTCTGCACTTATGAACTTTAATATGCATTATATAGAGGCAAGATGAAAAGAAAAAAAATACCATCTAAACATTTCTAAAGGCGTTAAGTTCCCCTCAGACATACATTCATATAAACTAATTGAATCGCGATTTGTTTAGCATCTAAACTGATTTAAATCGTCACATATTTGAATCGATTTTCAGCCAGCTCACGGTTAATCCTTACATCCCTAGTTTACAATTAATATAAAATACTAGGTTGTTTAACAGACATAATCGGAAAAGTTAAATTATATGATATTAACTTTTCTAATGTACAGTACTAAAGTTCTGAGTCAGTAGTATTTTAGTCTATTAAACAACATAAATATATCTCCAAATAGCTGCTGCTTGGATTGCTCAGTTAACCATTTAACAATGAATTTTGAAAAAAGCTGTTTGTTTATTAATTATATGTTCACTTATAATTCAATTACCATATTATCAGTGTTTCCTATGTTGCAAACTGTTCCATTACTGCTGAGGCATGAATGAATATCATAGTTTTCATTTAAGACCAATTCTAGTATAGCAACACAGTAAAGCTTTCAGTGGCCTACAATGGGAGCTCTGTGCTCTTTATCCTGCACATTAAGCCACTATGTAACAATTTGCTACTTTATTATGATGCTCTGTCAAGGCCTCTCTCCAGGGGCCTAATATGAATGTAAATGATTGATTGGCCCTGGAAGAATATTGTCTCTCTTCTCTCTCAATTTTTCATTCTGTACTACTGTCTTTCATGCCATGTACTGTAGATGACAGCAGTCAACCTCTAAATGGTGCTTATAGGCACTTCTAACTTTTACATAATTTGAATTTACATCTGTTTGCCAGCAAACCATTATTCTTTATGAGCACGGTTTCATTTCCTTAAAGGTTAAGTGTGTTGTTTATGCACAACTAATGTAACCAAAATCGATTGTAACAATTGAAACCGGTTTCCCAAACACTCTCACTGTTGGCTTCTGGTTAGGATTCTTAAAAGTTCTGTGGCAAACTTAAAGTTGTCTTGGCAGGAGAAAGTATTTAAACATTAAAAATAAAATCATAAAACCACAAGGTTAAAGCCTGCTCAATCATGCTTCTAATTGTTTTTTTTTGTTTTTTTTGTTTTTTTTGGGGGGGGGGGGGGGGGGGGTTAATACCAAAAAAGTGCCTGCATTCAAACTTTTGTTCTGTGACATCATCCATTTAGTGTCCTTTGGATGGCCTCACTCATCAGCTTTATTCAACTGCAAGAGTTGAATCACACTCCCTGAAGATCTTTCCATCTCATTCAACTCCCAAGAGTTTAAAAGTTTTACTCACTCCTTGAATGACTTCAGTCTGTTCAGTCTGCACTGGCTGGAGAAAATTACAACACAGGATACTAATAATATCTCATAAAAAGGAAAAGAGCTTTACTTTTTGGCACAGCCCAGATACACATGCCTTATTTGATCATATGGCACATTAGAATGAAATGTGTAATAGAAAATCCGTTGACAATACTTGCTTTATGGTTCTTAAGCTATCAAAAACACTTTCACAAATGAAAGCCAAAAAGGGGGCTGAACTGATTTTTTTTTTTTTTCAGTGGTTGAATTACTCAGTCATTGTGGTATCATAAATCATCTAAAGATGCTGAATAAGAGATCTTGCTTCAAAATGTAAACAGAGTAAATATGAAATGACAGCAACTCACTCCACTGCTTTTCAAACTTTTCCACCACTAATAACGTCAATGTAAAAGATCTGTTTTCCATTTGGAAGATTGCATTAGATTAGAATGATTGCAGACATCTACTTTTGAAGCACTTTTTAGATTAGTGTCATTCTGAATTTTTCATCTTAGAATTTTTTATAGTTAGGAAAACTTATAATAAGAGATCTTAGCTATACAAAATCACATACTGTCTAGTAGGTGATATATTTGGTTTGAAACATACTTTAATTTTGACTCTTAAAAGCTGTGTTTTTATATGGTTTGAATACGGGAGGTATGAATGAACGTATCATTCTCTATGTTGTTATTGTCACGTGACCTACCAGTGTCAGTTGCGTCCCTTCACTGCCACTTAAAAATCCTCTTCTGTGGCCTCATGGGAAAGTAAATTGTATCTGAGGATGTTATAAGTCGGGTACTTTTTGCCTCCTTTTCTCTTTTCAGATACACTGCTTTGTTCATGTAGCCTATACTGTCTTTCACCTACAATACTCATATGGACAAGGGCTTGTTTGTAATTTTTAAGTTCTTTTAAGAAGGTTCTTTATTTATATTTGTAAGGAAAGTGCCTTCTGTTTACAGAGGATGCTGAAGCAGACCTGTCTGCCACTGTGTAATTAGGACTTGACCCTCATATGATTCTGGGAGCATGCATGTGTCATAGGGGGCTTTCCCCTGATGAGAAACCAAAGCCTTTTTGCATTCATAGCCTACATATGCGTTTGAGTCAGAGAGAAAAAGAAAAAAACTTAAGGGATGGCAACACATTTCTAACCATAAGCCACCGTGGTCCTACAAAGCTATAATGCCTACAGTACAGTAGACTACTGACAACGCGTTGAGATCGCATTTGTTCCTGTGATCAACAGGTTGCGGCTCTCGCGAGCTCTGACTCTCACTGATGCGCAGCTTGTTGCTATTTACATTGTTTAACATTTACAACATAAACTGTCTTTTGACGTCCCTAGAACAGTAAGATAGCTTAATGGCCAACGACCTTAAAGCAGTTTTAAACACTTGTTACAGTATTTTTGTTCAACTATTGTTGAATAATAAAACTGACACAAATTCGGAAGCAAAGCTTTCGGTAGCCTACGTTATTGCTATGGTTACATATTTAGTCCAAGCAACAACCTCTGTATTAAATGTTGAAAACATTGATGAAATGTGCAGCTTATAATAGCGAAACCCTTTTGAGATTCATTAAGTAGGCCTACAATATGTATATTTTATTAACCCTTATTTAGAGGGCTCTGATCCCTAAACTATAGCCTAATTCGTACTCTGTTTCTACTTTTTATTATGTCGGCCCTCAGTCCTCGCTCTGGCAGTTGATATCTCCTCTTTCAGGTGCTATTCTTGGGACCCCCTACCCGAGTGTAGTGGGGGGCGGTACACAAGGATTAGGTAGATACTGTAAACTGCACTTCATAAATAGGGAATTGTATTTCATGCTTTGAGCTGGAAACCGTCTTACCTGCATAGTGATCGAAAACAGTTGGTAAATATTCCTCGGGAAAAGCATCGTTGGCGTAACTCATCAGCAAACAGGTTTTTCCCACAGCTCCATCGCCGACCACAACACATTTCAACATCTTTTTGGTCGAGGTGTCGAGAGGATCGCTGTTACTGCCTCCCTCCTCAACCGCTCCCGCTGCGTTCTGTCTACTTTTCGAGCTGAGAGTAGGCATGATAGTTGGACAAGTCCAGAAACTATATCCACCACAGGTAATCAAGTATTCTGTCGACTAGAAATACCAGTTTTTAAGACGTCAGTCTTCGTCTGACCAGTTGAAACACGAGTTAGCGTGTCGTACGCGGCGCAGGCAAGTCCGTCTAGTAGGTGACCCACGCTTTAGCTCGCGCTTCCAAAACAATCCCTCGCCATCGACAGCAGTTTCAAGAAAACTCACTATAACTCCTACAACTTGCATTCCGATATTTTACATTTTCCTGATTCGACTACAAAACCGTTTCAAAAACAGTGGCTGGGACTCCGGTTTAATTCCTTCATACTCCGAACAGCTTTCCACATTCGCCCCTACGCGGCTACTCATCGTCAGTGTCAGGAAATCATTGGTTTCCTTGCGAATTCCATATTAGGCAGGAGTGGGCTGGGAACAATAGGGGCTCTGTCCACAGCCTCCTCAGACAGGGGACTCCAGCGGCACAGGAGGGGCGGGTAGGAGGACGTCCCTAATCTAACTGCGTTTCTTAAAATATGGCGCCACAGGGAATTGGCTGGAGGTGGATTTCCATTCATTCATTCATCCATTCATTCATTCATTCATTCATTCATTCATTCATTCATTCATTCATGCATTCACTTTCTTTTTTATTAACTCTTCTGATTGATAATTCAATCATTTTATCTAGCCTGTTGTTTCTTTCATATTAATGTATCCAGTGTTCATTTATTCATATTTTCCCCGAAGGCTTTATTATGAAATACACTCAGGTTTAATCTGAAATGTGTTGAATAGACATAAAAAGTTTTATGAAGAAATGTGAATACTGACGTGATCCTATCATATTGACGTAATTAGCTACAAGGACTCTGCATCCCGATGTAATCAAGATTGCGCATAAACCTTCCGTAAACTCATGGATTATAGCCCTATCCCTTAGTGAGTGACTTACTTGAACTGTTACATTTAATTTTTTTGCTCACATAAGATGACATCCCTATCATCTACAACAACTCTTGAGTTTCCATGCAACTAATTTGCGCGCAAAAGGCACCATCTGTTGCATCTCCATGGCACCGGGCATCGCGCTCGAGATTCCTGTGCCAGTCAATTTTTATTGTTTCAGTTCGCCAGTGCGCAGGCGCAGAACAGGGGAGCGCAGAGCCTGCAGAACTGCGAGCGCTCCGTGGTACAAAGGACCCATACCAGCCAGGCACGGCGCAGCGTTACCATGATCTTCTCCATCCCACCGATAGATTCCCATCCCACCTGCATCACTTTAACGACCAGCTTCCAGCAAGTCCGTAAGCCTGTCCGACGCTGCCCGGCCGCAGAATGCACGGGGGAAAAAGAGGACTGGTGGCACCACAGAACACTTTTTTGGAAAATATTGTCCGTCGCTCAAGTGGTAAGATGATCGCTTTCTTCAGATTGCAGTAGGCTATGACCCGATAAAGCAAAGGGGAAAGTATTATGATGTCTTAAGATGTTTAAATTCTCTCTCTTTTGCTTCTTTCTAACTTTAATAATGCGTAGAATTATGCGTAAAAGTGAAGCTCCCGAGTTTCTTTCCATAAAAATGGAAACCCACATTTCTTTTTACTAATCAAAGTAAGATTAAATATTTAGATCTGACGTGCCTCAAGTCATTTTTATAAAGTCTTCTTCATTGATTGCTAAATAAAACATTAAAACCGAGAGCTACAAAACTGAAAAAAAAAACCATCCGTGATCTAAACACGACCGTACCATTACCATAATAATAGTAATTTAAAACAGTTAACAAAACATCGCTCGATCGCTTCCCAAAACATTGCCTTTAATATTGCTAAACATTATCAGCATTAATGTAGTAATGCATCAGTGAGGCTAGATTATTATATGGCATCAACAGCCTACACTTGGGATGAATCTTACGCGGGGAAATATTTATTTCCGTCAATTGACGCTTGTAAAAAATGCGTTTTTTTATTTTTGCTTTAGAGCAACAAAAGCAACCATTTCCTCACATAACCCACCTCTTTGCTTACTTGAGTTAAACTTTAAACCAAACATTAAATCTGATAATTTATTGCGGTTTAACTGTTTTGTATATATATATATATATATATATATATATATATATATATATATATATATATTATTATTATTATTATTAGTAGTAGTAGTAGTAGTAGCAGTAGCAATAGTAATATTATTAGTATTATTTGTATGAACCAAACAGTCAAAGAGGCTCTACAATCATCAGCTTATCTGCATGTTCAATTCTCAGTTGTTTGTATCCTTAAATTATTTTTGATCATAGCAAAAGTTAATTTAAAGGTGATGCAGTTTTTCTCGGCTGTTTTGCTATGGATCTTCTCAGTGTGGAATGCTTGTTGCCTGTGGCGTGAATTGCAGAGTCATTTTGTGTCACACACAGTTTCCGTGTGAATCTGCCACAGGTTCTCTCTGAGTTTGTGTTAAAGGACCTCACCAGCAGAGGTCACACATGATTACTGCAACAAAAGCTGTTAATATCTCTTCACTCTATTTCACATAACACAAACGTAAAAGTTAAATACATAGATTTGGGTGTTTTTGTGTATACATTAAGACCAAACAGTTATTTCTATTGGACTGTGTGTGTGTGTTTTAATGTGGTACCCTCTCAGCTCATAATACCATGCCCTGACATTTGCCGTGGGCAGCTTTCTGACCTCCGAGGGTCTCTGAATCTTCCACACACTCTTTACTAAGTCTGACGCAGAGCTTGCTTCTTTTGAGAAGAAGGCTCCACATAATTTTTTATAAATCCTAATCACAGTCATTGTAGTAAAGAGATGCTGATATTTGTATTGCGTGAGCTCTTCTGTCACTGATAAAGTTGTTCAGACCTCATATTGTTTCTGGTCATCCTCCCCTCATCACATTAGAAATTAAAATATGCTGACTGAATCTGAAGGGGCTGGATAATTGATTATTGCATTTAAATTGAAATTTTTTCCCTTGTCGGCTTTTAAAATAACCAATTTACAAGGAAGTTCATGCATTCTGTGTTTGGATGAATGAACACTCTTACAGCCGTCAGTACAAGGCACAAGTCAAAGACAAAGTCAGGAAGAGTCAGTTTTGCCTGTCGAGAATAAAAATGAGAGGTTTCATGTAATCAAAAGGCAAGGTTTGTGTCTTCTTCCTCACCACAGTTTCACCAAGGTACATTTAAAAATGTATCTAAAGCCTGTGCCGATATGCTGCCAATGAGCTGCCAGCTCCAGCTGAGGCTGCATGCTGATGGTGATGCAAATTTATATTTGGGAGTGAAAAATAGAGAACGTATTGATGATGAACATGCCAAAACTGTCCTTGTGGAACATTTTAGAGTTGTAGAGCTGATAATTAGTTACAATCTGATTATGCAGATACAATAAGCAAATAGTGTGCAGGTGGTAAATAAAGGATGGGAGAACTGTGTGATTTATGGGATAAATTGGAGAGAGTTAGGAATGATCTCAGTTGGATTCTAGAAGGGCAGTTGAGGCCTTTTCTGTTGTCTTTATGAAGTTAGTAGGATAGTAAGGTATCAAAAGAATATTTTCAGGAAGATGAGACATGGTTTGGTTTGACTTCAAAAAAAGAAAAGAAAAAAACACCACTAACTTCGTCATTTTAGTTGAAACCCCAAAAACACAATGCACTTGGCAGCAAAGTTAAACCGGGTGTAATAAGCCAAGCTATCAAAACTCTGAATTATTGTCAATTATGTAATAGCCAATAATTATCCAATCTCTGAGCATAATTCCAGCAAGAATTTAAATTGTTCAAGCAATTTGTTTTTCATATACCTCTTATATTGTCATACGCAGCATGTCCACCTCAAAATAATGAAGCCTTTCATGAGTGCAGCTGTCAAAATGATGTAGGTGTTTCTGAGGCTTTGTGTCTCTGTCCCTCATTTACAACCCAACACCTCTCTGTAGGTCTTCTGCTTTGTTTGCAGACAGCAGAGTTTGTTTGAGTTTTTCCAGCCCACTTAGGGGAATCGAAACAAACAGCTGGGGGGTAAACAAAGTCAACTTTCATAAAGCATTTTACCTTTACATATCATTGTTAGAACAGCAAAAGCACTGCACATTTCCGGCCAATTTTCTTATGTAAGTAGAGAAACAACTGGGCTGAGTTTTAATGTGCTGAAGAAGCTCTTTGTAGCTAGCTTGATGTTTGGCTAATCAATGACAGCAGGGTTCTCACTGACTGGGAAATTAAATTATTTCAAAAGCTCTTTTTGATATTGAGGACAGCTATACTGTAACTGCATTTAAGTATGAGAGTTCTGAGTATAAAATTGATAAAGTAGAGTTTGTGTGGTAAAATGAAACTTTTGAAAGAAACACGCATCACAATAGCACAAATAGCATTAAGGAGATCATAAGACTAGTGCCAGAGGAACAAAAAAATAAAAATAAGAAGAAAGTAAAGCATGTGAGGAGATATGAATGCAGATTAGAAAGCCACTGATGTAATGAAAGTGCTATCTTACGTTCACCACAGTTTACGAGAACAGAGAGCTGGTTTTGTTTTGTGTTCACTATCAAAGGGAATTGGTATCTGTTATCTAAGATGAAAATAGGCTGTTTTTTTAACATGCTTAGGATCGTAATGGCCAACAGAAAACTGTTTTCACAAAGATCACAGGCATGAAGAATGGTGCACTCGGTGTAAATATAGGTTTATCTTAATAGGATCTGTTTCTTCTTCCACTTTCCCTGTAGTCATCCTTTCACCGAGAAGCAGGTGCACCAACATACTTCCACATAGACAGTGCAAAAACACATACAATGCAATAGCATCACATACACAGAAAAAAAATGAATGCATTATGTTAATGGTTCCAAAAATAGAATGTTTGTGCTTGTTCAATGTCATTACTTCTCACTGCAGCGACCGCCAGAAGTAACATGCAGATGAGTGCAGGAAAGACACTTCGTACCTCCTAATGGCACCAGACCTACTGAAGGGAGCGTTTACATTGGGGATTTGTTTGTAACAGGCTCCAGTTGCACCTCCATCTTCTTTTCTAACCTAGAAGATTTGTAGAACGTCTCTGACTGCCTCCTCAGAAAGTTTAGGCTTCTCTGGTCTTTCTGCTACATACAGCATTGCTGTGTTGTCAGTCCAGTCCAGTCTGCTGTTTTATAGATTTCCATGTATTTGTGGGTCTGTACCATCTCTGTGTTTTCATAGCTGTATGAAAATGTTTTGATTGCTGATGGAGACTACAGTGAATTAGCATGCATCTAAAACTAAAAAAGGTAAAAAAAAAAAGGCCATTCCAAATATTGACCTGAGGAAGACAAAATGAGATTTACAATAACTGTTTAGAATATACCCAGTAAATTATATGGGGATTAAATATACTGAGAACCAAAAAAGCAGCATAAAGTATTATAAAATGCTCTATTTAAAAGCTATATAAAAATACTCATTTGCGGTCACTTCCAATTCGACTTTTTTTTTTCTCAACAAGATTTTAGTGATTATTTTTTATAATACTGTGAAATATAATTGCAATTTTAAACAACTGTTTTTAGTGTGAATATATATTGTAAAATGCCTGTAATGCCATTGTTCCAGTCTTCAGTGTCACATGATCCTTAAAAAATTCTTACAATATGCGGATTAGATGCTCAAGAAACATTTACTTGTTGAAAGTTGTTCTGAAACCAGTTGTGCTGCTTAATATTTTTGTGGAAACTATAGAACTATTTTTCAGAAAATAGAAAGCTTTTGGACTATAAATGTCTTTACTGTCACTTTTAATAAATTTAAGGCATCTTTTCTGAAAAAAGTATAAATTAAAGGAAAAAAATAAAAATTGGTAAAGCAATGAAAGAGTCACGAGATTGGGGTTTCCTACCTGAATAGCCTTTGGACATGATCCAGCAAGGCAGCAAGAAGTCAGCAAGGCAAGATGTTTTCACAGCATTTAATAATAATAAAATTAGCAATTTTGAATCTGAAGCAAACCTTTGACAGTTTGGACAACTGTGTTTTATTAAAGGTGACATATTGGCCCTCAGGAAATCTCAAAGTTTGTTTGCCCCTGTCTGAACCTTCTCTATTGGAATTTCGAAATTGTGTGCTTGAGACTGAATCGACAACTATCCTCAAAGCTGTTTGCTTAAGGCAGGACCTTCGGCCGGAGATTGGCAGTGGTTATTTCCTAATGCACATGCTGTGGACATCTCTCCTCTTGCTGGAAGTAATGGAGTCAAATGCTGACACACACAAAGTGTCACGCAGTAATTGAATAGAGAATTATAGAGAGATAAAGAAAGACAGCGAGAGGCGATGGAGCCAGAGAAAAGGTCACAAATTGTCTGACAGCAGAGACTCCTCCGCACAGGGTTTAATAATCAGCGATTTATAAATCTACTTCTCTCTTTTGTCAAACCTGAAAATTTTGAATCGAATCATGGCCTGTCTCTCTGTGTTGCAAATGCAAAGGAATATAATTTTTTCCAGCCTTTTAAGAAATTTGAATGACTTTGAATACATAAAAACCATAGACTGTATAAAAACATGGACATAGTTTCTGTGACGTCACCCATAGTTACCAAAGAGCGTTTTTGAAGCCAAAAGTGGGCGGAGCAGCCGTCGTCATCTTGGCAGCGCATCACCGAGCGTCACTTCCGGATAATCGAAAATGGGCAAAGAGGTGGGAGCTGGTCGCTGAAACCACGCCCACTTAGTTTGACAGCGGTAACAGCAGCTGCAATCCACCTGTGACTCAAGTGGCCGCGCCCTTAATTATTCAGATATTTAAGGCTTAATACAATTTTTTATCCCCCTCACGGTTGTCATGAAGGGCAAAATATGCTAAATAGACCAAAATAATTTTTTGACCCAGGCTGTAAATATGTTTTTCGGTTGTAAAGTTGGGGATTTTAAAGGGATAGTTCATCCAAAAGTGAAAATTATGACATTAATAACTCTCATGTCGTTTCCAAACCCGTAAGACCTCCGTTCATATTCAGTACACATTTTAATCTATTTTAGATTTAGTCCGAGAGCTTTCTATCCCTCCATTAAAAGTGTGTGTACGGTGTACTGTCCATGGTTTAATAAAAACATCTTCACAGTAGTCCATGTGACATCAGAGGGTCAGCATCGATAATACATTTTGGTCCAAAAATAGCAAAAACTATGACTTAATTCAGCATTGTCTTCTCTTCCGTGTTTGTTGTGAGCGAGTTCAAAAAACGGTCTCAGGTTACGTATGTAACCATAGTTCCCTGAGTAGGGAACGAGACACTGCGTCCTCTAGGGGGCGCTTTGGGGAACACCTCGTCGTGACCCGTGTCTGAAGCATACAATGAAAAAACACCAACTTGTTGGCCGTCGACAGCCTCCGACGTCACTACCGGCGCGACTATAAATCAGCACCGGGAGAGCACGTCATTATCTTCTTCGTCTGAAGCTTGCGTCCGAAGCATGGCAGAGAGCTAGAGGACGCAGTGTCTCGTTCCCTACTCAGGGAACTATGGTTACATACGTAACCTGAGACCGTTCCCTTTTGAGGGAACTTCGAACTGCGTCCTCTAGGGGGCGCTTTGGGGAACAGTATACCCACGCCGCCATGCTGAGGGGAATGCAGGCCAGAATCATGGCGAGCACTAAGTACCAACTCTACCATTACTATGGGAGTTGCCCCTGGGACGTTTAGACGGCTGTCTGTGACAGTACCCCTTATGGCCAAAAGGCCTAAGCTACATACCCAACTTAATTGTTAGGGCCTCGGCCCTGGGTAGAGCTGAAGGCTTGGAATCAGGAAAGATTCCTTTAAAGGGATACGGCTAAGAACCTAGCATTTGTACCAAGTCCTGCCTGTCACACAGGGGCTACCGCTAGCTTACGCATAAGCTTGCTGAAAGAGCTGTCTCAACAGTTCTCTAGTAGCAACACCCTGTTTAGATAGGTATCCGAGGATACATAGGTGGAGTGGCGCCCAAGATGAACGGGGCTTTTACCAACTCAAGAAAGGGCACGAAGCAACCGCGCGAAGCCCTCACCATATAGGATTTTAGAAAGAACGCAGAATACTAGCGTACAAACTTACCACAGTGTGGATTTCAGAAAATGTGCAAAGACTACACGTGCACACTTACCATATCATGGATTTTCAAATACTGTTCTAAGGAGGGGCTCTCGTGGCACTCGGATAGAGCAGCTCATAGATGGAATGTTGCATCTTAAAACAGTATGATTGAGAGTCATCAACTCGATCTATGGAAACAATACTGGAGCGCTCTGGGAAAAAAACAGAGAACTCCGTCTCGTACGAGAGGAGAACTCCGAGCTCAGAGTAGCGCACTCATAGGTGATCCATTTTTTGGAAAAAGGGGAGCGCTGCTAAATTACCACGAGAATCAATAGCCCCTCATGTTGAGAAAAGCGATGCTTGAGGTGTATAAACAAATACACACTGGCTGAATGGAGCCCAAGGAACCAAGGTCTAATCATCTCAAGAAAGGGAACGAAGCGTTACCCCTCATCGTACAAGATTTCAGAAA
This sequence comes from Carassius auratus, assembly GCF_003368295.1. NCBI lineage: Eukaryota > Metazoa > Chordata > Actinopteri > Cypriniformes > Cyprinidae > Carassius > Carassius auratus. Next base: position 16,094,256 of record NC_039262.1, read on the forward strand.
GTTTGCAGAGTCTTGCATGCAAACTTACCACTTGTGGATTTTTAGAAAGTGTGTTCACATACACACTGACCACCATGTGGTTTTGAGAAAGTACACAAAGCTTAGCGTGTGTACTTAAAGGTTCCTAAGCATCGTAGAGGAGCTGAATCTCACGGGAGAGGCAAGCTCAATTTTACAAACCTCGGGTGAGGGGAGCATCACCTGAGGCAGCATATACAAGAAGACTTCTGTAACTGCCACCTCCACTTCCCGGTAGATACGACAGCACCCCTAAGCGGCCAGGAGACCCCTCGGGGTGACCTGGCCAGACATCCATGAAATTCCCTGCAGTGCTGTGCCAGGCCTGATGATCAAGGAGGCTCCCTCAGAAACCTGTGATCTCAGCCGCCTAATACCGGAACATGAAGCCGAATGGCTGCTGCTGACGAATGTTTAGTAAACACTGTAACTGAGCACTGCAAAGGAAACTCAGACAGAGTTTATTAGTAGACACGTAACCACCAGCAATTAAATACACATAAGTATATACAGAGAGGGTTACATGTACTCACTCACCCTCCTACGCCGGAGCCCCGCTCAAGGGGTACCTCCTTTTAACCTGGACCATCAGTTTCAGGTTGGTTGCTATGGACATAGAACCATAAAAAAAATATTATAGGTCCAGCATAGGAGACTGTTATGCGAGAGGTTTCCACCTAACCTCGATCAGGTGGAGAGCTGGTGGTTACAGGGGAATTAGGAAGGGGAGTATAAAAGCAGAAGTTAACCTTTCGAAGTCGATTAACGCATATACGCGTTTGTCTTCTCTTTTAGTAGATACCTCGGTATCATTCTGATTTGGACGAGAACGCTGCCTCGTCTAGATCATACCTCTTAGGTTCTGCTTACCTCCTCATGACCCACGATTCCTCTAACCCCTGCCCGCAGGTGGGGGAGGAGCGCGAGTTGCGACACTAGCCTTCTGTGCCCATCTTTGATCCTCAGATCGAGACAGGCCAGGACCCCTATGTTGTTTGGGCTCAGACCTGGACCTTCGTGGGACGAAGGATCTGAAAGCAGCAGAGCGCGCCTTCGTCTCCCTGAACTTTTCAAATCGCCGCCTCAACGGAAATACCGAAAAGTTCAGAAGGCGAAACCTGAGCATCGGGCAGAAAGCATTTTCTTTCCTCCCGATGTCTGTTCATCCACAGATGTCTCTCCGCTGCCACCATGGCCGCCATAGTCCTGCCCCATGGCGGAGGCGGCCTGCTTGGTAGCATGGAGAGAGATCCATGGTGTGGCGCAGCTCAGCTACCAGATCGGAAAAAGGCCCAGCCTCTATCCAGGTCTCTTAGCAGATCAGTCTGATATGCTTGAAGCACCAGCATTGTGTGTAATAAAGCCTCAGCCTGACCTGCTACTGCGTATGCCTTGCCATTTAAGCGAGATGATTTTCTGAAGGGGCTTAGATGGCAAGGAGGGAGAATAAGAGAGGAGGTTTCCCCTGCAGAAAGAAAACATTTTTCACATATAAAAATGTATAAATTATTTATAAAATTTTTAGCTCTTTCTACAGGGGCATTCCCTCCTAGCCGCTTTCACGCATCACCTCGATGTCGGCAGATTACTTTAATGCCGAAACCGATGGATGCAAAAGGAAAACGGCATCTTTCATTTCTTTTTAATCTCTGTATGGAGATCATGAACAAATGAAAGGCTCACCTGAGCTGGAGGGTTATGGTCAAAAGGTAATTTTCGCTCAATAACCTCCAACAGCTCTACATACGCAGGGCAGGAGAATTGAGAAGGCTCAGCCTCAGCTTCTTCACCATCCTCAAAAATCTCCTGCTTTTCCTGGGTAAAAACCCAGCAGAGCACTAACCTCAGTATGAGAAAGTGTTAAAGATATAACATCATCCTCCCAAGGCTCTCTCTCGTCCGCCGCTCCTTTTTTTTTTTTTTTACGATCTCGAAAGGGAAAGTCCCTCTTTAAACCATTCAGACAGATCCATATGTATTCTCACGAGCTCATTTTCTTTCCTGCCTCAGCGTGGACAGATCCTGAACCGCGGGAAGCAGATGGCTTGCCTTTTTTTTTTTTTTTTTAGAAGAGAGACGAACGAGAGCGGAGCTTTTTCCATTGAAAAAACGCTCATAGTGCACGCAGATTGCCTCCTCAAAGACATCGCGTGCGTGCTCTTCACCCAAACAAATGACGCAAAGATCGCGTGTGTCATCGGGTGTCAAATAACGCCGACACGGATGCACACATCGTCTAAACGCTTGCTAGTTGTCGCCATGATAAACAGAGAAAGATCGCCCTTACCGGTTCTTTCAGATGCACGCTTCAAACAAAACAGTCAGTTGAAGATGAAGAAGATAATGACGTGCTCTCCCGGTGCTGATTTATAGTCGCGCCGGTAGTGACGTCGGAGGCTGTCAACGGCCAACAAGTTGGTGTTTTTTCATTGTATGCTTCAGACACGGGTCACGACGAGGTGTTCCCCAAAGCGCCCCCTAGAGGACGCAGTTCGAAGTTCCCTCGAAAGGGAACTACAGTTTAGTGATATCCGGTTTGCGAACAAATCATTCGATGTAACCGGATCTTCCTGAACCAGTTCACCAAATCGAACTGAATCATTTGAAACGGTTCGCGTCTCGGTTCGAGAAATTCATTTATTCAAACAGTAATGCAAACTGCTGTGAAGAAAGAACTGAAGATGAACACATAGTCGAGCCAGATAACGAACAAAATATTGACTCATTCTTGAGTCAAGAACCGGTTGCATTGGTTTTCAGATCACCAGTAGTGATGGGAAGTTCGGTTCTTTTCCGCGAACCGTTTCTTCTGGAAAGTTCGATTCAATAAACCGGTAGAAAAAAACGGTTCACCGGTTCTTTTGCGCTCAAAGTAATGCCATCATTTGCGATGATTGCCCTTGATTCAAGCCTTCGGTTTACCTGGGCTCATAACATTAGCGCAGAATCAGTTCAGAATCAGTCACCAAAAGAATCAGTTTGGTTCAGGCGCTCTGTGTGACGATCTGCTTCACGCTGAATCACACATGCGCAGTATCATCAGCTCCTTGGTTCTCGAATCAGACTCCGACAGAAACGGTTCTTTTGTTCGTTATCTGGCTCGGCTCAGTGTTCATCTTCAGTTCTCTCTTCACAGCAGTTCAGTCAGTGTACTGTTTGAGTAAATGAATTACTCCGGGATATTGGTTTGTTTTAACTCAGAGGGAGTGTCAGCCACGTTAAAAAAAAGTTAACAGCTTAAGTCATTTGTGGATTAATGCGTATTGGAGACGTGAACCGTTTCAAACGATTCAGTTCGATTTGGTGAACTGGTTCAAGAAGATCCGGTTACATCGAGTGATTCGTTCGCAAACCAGATATCACTAAACTGCTGTGTTTTGAACTCACAACAGACCCGGAAGAGAAGACAATGTTGAATAAAGTCGTAGTTTTTGCTATTTTTGGACCAAAAATTATTTTCGATGCTTCAAAAATTTCTAACTGACCCTCTGATGTCACATGGACTACTTTGATGATGTTTTTATTACCTTTCTAACCATGGACAGTATACCGTACACACAGTTTCAATGGAGGGACAGAAAGCTCTCTGACTAAATTTAAAATATCTTAAACTGTGTTCCAAATATGAACGGAGGTCTTACAGGTTTGGAACGACACGAGGGTGAGTCAATAATGATATAATTTTCATATTTCGGTGAACTAACCCTTTAACATGGGGAGTCTATGGGATTGATTCCCATAGCGGCCAGTCGATGACTTACAGTTTAAGTCACTTCTGTATGGGCTTCTTGAGAGCAGGAGGTTCCCGACTGATAAAAACACAGGCAAGACCAATAATTCTCCCCCTGAATGTTTTCGCTACTAGCCTGAGAGAGTCGTCAGAACAAACAGATTTATATTGAACAATGTTGCTGACTTACAAGCTCCCATCATGCATTGCAGCATGGATAAAATGTTTGGATAGTGTATTGTTTTGGGCTTTGCTGTCTTTGACAATTTTTTGGGGAAACGGAACCCTCAATACATCATGTTGGCTTGATTTTTAACTTTCATTATTTCTTTAATAGTGCATTTTATTATGTTCCTTTGACATGTTTTACAACATACAAAAAATATGCAGCTATTTCATGGGTTTGTGTGAGTGGGAAAGTAAAGGGGAAAGAAAGCAATGTGTATATATGTAAAGGTGTTCATGTGAGTGCTTATGTGAGATGTTTTTTCAGTAAACACGCTGCTGTGGAATTGAGGAGAGCAGCCTAGCAGCTGTCTGCTGGCCTCCCATGTGGGGTTGGCACGCACATCACTAAGTCTTTCATCGCTGTCAATATGCCTCTTATTCACCATTTACACAATAAGCTTTCAGCAGCATCCCATAATACACATGAAGTGCTGACGGACTGCCTTAGGCTTCACGTGGATCTGGAAGTGTGATCAATGTGCATGTTACAACCACTTGAGCTATTTAAAGTCTGCATCAGCTGACATGAGCTGCTCTTAAAAACAACAAGAGCAATTCAAGAGAGACACAGGTAAGCCCGAGTGTTAATTTGCCTCAAGTGAGATTATAAAGATTAAAGTCTTTCTAGTCTCAATATTCCATTGATTTTACATGCTGCCAGACAAAACAGCTGTGTCCTCTTCTGGCCTCTGAAATGGAAGCTCTTTTTGCCTTGAGGTGGATCTGCTGTCTGTGTATTGCTTTGCTTTATAAAGCAGGCTTTGAATTCTGAAAGGTGTTGCAAAAAAAATATTTTGAAGAATGTTTCACCAATTTTTGTTCTAAATTCTAAATAAATATTTTATCTCATTATTGCTGCTAGTGTTCTTTTAACTGAAATAAAAACATAACTGGGAAGAACATAAACTGCATTAAAATAAATTTTCATGGCCTAAACTGTAAATGCAAAAAAATAAAAAGGCCACAAATTACTGTTAAGTTTATATATTCATATAGCTTAAAGCCTTTAAAACATGCCCACATGCTACTATTGAGAACAATACCATAAGACCGTGCTGGGAAATTTATTCATACACTTATGAAATTATACCAGTTAATGAATTAACTTTGACAGGCCTTTAACAAATAAAAATCTGAAATGCTAAACCTAGTAATAACAGATTGAAAACTTGATGGAAAAAAATTATTAGATGGAAGCAAAAATGTTTATGCTTTTGTGATCCAGCGTTATTTTAGGATCACTCATATACTATAATAACTTTTATTAATGTTTTGAGATAGTTTTATTTTTCAAATTTTCCATTTCCAATTAAATTTTAGTTTAGGTTGTATTAAAATATTGCGTTTTGGTTTATTAATATATGATTAGTCAGTATTTTAATGAGTTTTGCATTCAATTTTTGTCTATAGTATATAGTTTCACATTTTTATTTCAGCTTAAGTTTTAATAATTTTAGTACAACAAATTACTATTTGTATATGTATTTATCTGTGTATATAATCTGTGTATGTAATTTTATTTCGGTTAAAACAAAACAAAATTGTTCAAGTAACATTTTATTCATATAGTTTTGGTTTTATTTTTATTTTTATTAACTGTAATAGCCCTGTTACAAGCAAACACAAAGCATGGAAATACAACCCTCCAACCCCATCACTATGTTGCTTTAGGTGCTCCATTAAAAATAATGAAAACTGAAGAAAAAAGTAAAAAAAAATTATAATCGTATAGAAATATTTTTCTATAATCTATCTTCGTTCCTCGCATAGATTTTCCTGTATTGTGGTTATGCTGTGGATGTGACTGTACACAGTCCTACTCCACTCGCCTGAACTCTTTTTCCATATTAGTTATTAATGCTTGACTTCTTAGCAGAGACTTTATTAGTCTGAACGTGCTGTCTTGGCTAAGAATGCGATATATCATCAGTGACAGAGCATTGCATGATTATGATATCATCGAGCCCCGATCTGCGAACAGGATCTAGGTCTTTTGCATCCTCAGGGAGCACTTCCTCGCAATTGGCCCCTGATCCGAGGGCAGGGGCCATGGCATGGAGACCGCTGTAATGAGTCTCAACTCTCCTTCCTCAAGGGGACAAGACTTCACTTTATCCTTTACGCTTCTCCTTTCAGCCAGTCCTGTGGAGGCAAACTGAAAGAGGAGGAGGAGAAATAATGGAGACTATTCAATGAAGGGGAGAAGTGGCCACCTTTTTTAATGGTTGTGTCAAATGCCACATTGTCTCTCTCTCTCCCTTTCTCTTTCCTCAGGGGGGACTGCATGTGTCCAGAGAGAACTGGAGCTCTGTCGCATTATAAATGTGTGTGTGAGAGAGCAAAGATGATTCAGGTTGTGTAAGGTTTTGTATTGCCACAGACATTTCTGTAACAATTTGTGCCTTGATTTGTTTCCGGTGCTGTAATGTTCTCTTTGCCTTGCTATTTTTATACCTGCGTCGAGAGGCTGAAGTCAGCTGGCTTTAGCCTCACTTTAACACTAATGAAGACTAGAAAGGATGGCTTAATCTTTTTAATGGCAGGAAAAACGTTCAGGTCTTTAACCCACCTCCTATGGCTAGACCACTGTGTATCAATTACATTGATGTAAAGACTGCATTGGAATTTAATTTGTCAAATGGAAGAATGAACTGATTAAGGCAGTTTCCACAAATGGAGTACAAATTAGGGCTTGAAACTCGAGTCTTTTTTCTTTTCAACAAATTGCCACTGCAAGGGAAGTGTTTAACCTTTGGAAAAGAGGTATCTGATCATTTAAGATGATCAGACTAAATGCAATATGTGCTGTTTAATTTTATAGTTATATTATTATTTAATTCATTATTTTATTTTGCAGTCACACAAATTACAGAAACTAATGCAGTTTATTTGTAAGCATAAATAGTTGATTTGCAGATTTAGTCATGCACCACATATTGTTTTGTAGTTAGTATATTTAGCAAATGTATTGATAAATAAAATAAGATGTATATATACACTGCTGTTCAAAAGCTTGGGGCTATATATATATATATATATATAATGTTTTAATACTTTTATTCCGCAAAGGTGCATTGTATTAAAAGTGACAATATCAGCAAAGACTTTTATAATGTTACAAAATATTTAGATTGCAAATAAATGTATCATGGTTTAACCTAACAGAAATATTAAGCAGCACAAAGTTTTCAACATATATAATAAAAAATAATGTTAGCAAATCAACATATGAGATGATTTCTGAAGGACCGTGTGACTCTAGAAAATTCTATACATTTTATAAAGAAAGAATACATTTAATTTTAAAATATGCTGAAATAGAAAAAAAAAAGTTATTTTAATTGCCATAATATTTCACAATGTTTCTTGATTTACTGTATTTTTTATCAGATAAACACTTAAAAAATTACTTTAAAAAAACTTACCAAACCTGAACTTTTGATGAATGGTGTGTATATATAAACAGAAGAGGAATGTCTTGACTTAGAAAATATTTTAATGTTGCTTGCAAACATTTCGAAAAGCATCAATGGAGAAAATGCTGTACTGGGTAATGTTACTATAGCATGTGATTGCCTCTCTTTCTTCCCTACAGCGGTTCTGTTTGTTCTCATAAATTATGCTTCTGAGAGCTTAGGCTTCCAAGAAAACATCTACATAAATGCCTATTTTAAGGTCTGATAAGCCAAAGAAAGTGTTTCTTTGATTCCATACTAGTGGGTTAAACTGATGTGCCAGACAATAATGTGAACACTAAATATGTACACTACTTATCATGAACATTTATGGTTATAATGAATATTTATGAAAGTGTTCTCTTATTTTTGATTGCAGAGACAAGTTTCTTGTTGGGGAACGCTCAAATCGTGGAGTGGCCTATAGTTTACAGTAATGACGGATTCTGCAAGCTGTCTGGTTACCACAGGGCAGAGGTCATGCAGAAGAGCAGCACCTGCAGGTGAGTGGCTCTCCATCTGTCTTTTTTTACCTTGTCCTCATTCAGTACTCAGGGACAGGCAGTGATGTGATTTAAATTTATATTCACAACTTTTCTGGCTAAGGCATGCAGGATCCAAAAACGCATTAGTGTGCATCATAACTAAATTACGTGTTTTCACAGAATTACATTATTTTGGATCTGAAAACGAAGCCTCACAAACATTTCCAGAGGGATTATGCTCAGATAACAGAAGCTGAATCTATTAAACTGATGCAATGCAGAATATGAAGTAGAGGAAGGACAGATTTTGATCGTTTAATTTTGTTTTCTATGTTTCTCAAGTGAGAACTGACCGCTATTCATTCAAGTTTCAACCATCAGACAAGTGAGGATGTTTCGCTAATGATTTGGTTAAGTGTTAGATACAGAAGTGTCATTTTCTCACTCTGCTTGAGTTGGCAATGATGCTAAAGCACACTTCTCACATCAGTTCAGCTGTGTTGAGCCATAGTAGAATCTGCATGCGCTATTTAGCCAATCAGAAAGTGCATTTCTCCTGAGCCATCACTGAACACCTTGTTAGTGCTAAATGCGCTCAGTGAGGTGCCAGTCATTAGAGTAGAAACAGAAATACCAACTGCAGCGATTTGGCTCTACCTACATGCATTGATATGGATCTGCCTACAGACTGTAATATGACTCCAGATTCAGGCCTTTGTCAGGTAAAGCAATAAGGATGAGGATTTGATACTAAAAATCTCTGAGTAGCTTAGGGCCACAAAACTCAAATGCACCAAAATTACCCAGTGTATTTTTAGTTTTATGGAAGTGATAGTAAGATGCAAAACAAATAAAATCTTTAAAAGGAAACTGGGGGATTTAACACAATGCTAAAGAGATTGCAAAGTCACCCAGTCCTAGTAATTTGCTAAAATTGCTACATTACAAGACTCACGTGTGGAGCATTGTCCTCCAGTGTCCACTTAAGAAAGAAATGGACAATAGATGAGAAAGATAGAGAAAGGAAAAAGTTTGAGAACTCTGTAACGGATAACCTCCTTTGACTTTAACATGATTTGAAATGATGGAAAAAAGAGCTAAATTAAAGAAATATGGTAACACTTTAGTATAGGGACTAGTTGCTTATTATTAGTGTGCATAATACTAGCATATTGGCTCTTTGCTAGATATTCTGCATGACCATATTCTACATCTCAAATCCTGCCCAATACTTAAACATAACAAATACCTCACTAACTATTAATTAGCAGCAAATTAGGACTTTAGAATTAATGCAAAAGTTCTAGTTAATAGTTAGTTAATAGTGGGTATTGGACCTTAAAATAAAGTGTGACCAGAAAAAATAAAATAAAATAAAAAATAATAAATTATATATATATATATATATATATATATATATATATATATATATATATATATATATATATATATACATATATATATATATTTACCACATTTAGATTGTAATATTGTCATGAAATTGAAAAAATGGGAATACATACTGCATAAAAGGTCCACCTCACTCATCCTACGTCTTACCTCTTCCTTTTGTCTATTCTAAAATCTGCAGCTTAGTCATTATGTAATAAACATTTTTGTCTTTCATTTTTTTAAATCAAATTTTTATTTTATAAAATGTTAAAGAATTTAATGAATATCTTGTTTGTTATCATTATTAAATTGTATTATCCAAAAGTCTGAAACCAATTTGTCATTTTTTTTATATGATGCACGTTTATTTTCCAAACTTGTACAATGTGGTCTTAGACGTTTGAATCCCAGTGTCGCTACCTTATTTGCAAACATTTACGAGAACTTCAGTTGCTAAAAACACAAGAATATCTTGTCTTTTGCTGCTCTCCTAAACTGTTTCAAATGTGATGTTTCCTTCCTTTTACATAACCTTAAGGGCAGAGCATATCGGAACTGTGGTTGAGTGTCTACTGTTTGTCCAGCCTCCGCATGTTAAATAGAGCGGCTGCAGTAACTGACAGCCCGTGTCATCAGCCACTCCCCCTTGTGCACACTCTGTGAATTAACTGACAGTGAAAGACAAGCTAGAGTTTGCTGGGCAGATGTGTGTGCCACACAGGTGTGCGCTCTCCTCTAACTCTCTTTTTCTGCTCTCTTTGTCTTGCTCATTTTCATCACCTGTTTCTCCCTTTTCCACCCACTTCTCTCACAACCTTTTTTGACTTTTCATCCTTTGTCTCTCTGTCCCCCCGGCAGTTTCATGTACGGCGAACTGACAGACAAGAAGACAATAGACAAAGTCAGACAGACCTTTGATAACTATGAGTCCAATTGCTTTGAAGTGCTGCTCTATAAGAAGAATAGTGAGTATTCCCAGCTACGATTGTTTAGCTGTGCCTGCTGCATCAAGCAGGAAAGTGAAAGTACAGAGATGCAATTGTGTCCATTTCCTGAAATTAATGAAAATGATTTTTAAAAACTGTTGTTCCATTTTTCTGTCTGATATATAGTCCACAAGAGAAAATAATATTTGAATTCATAAAAATCAAATAGTTCGAATGTTTACATCCCCTTGATTCTTAATACTGTGTACTAAGCTCAATGATCCACAGCTGTAATAAATATGTTATATTGTGTTGTTAATCAATATAAAACTGGTTAAAAAAATATAGACCCCTTTTTTATTGGTATTCAGAGAATATAGGCTTATTTGGAAACTTTCGTCTTTTAAATACAGTCACTGTATAAAGCAGCACATGCTCATTGAAAAGTGTGTCTGGTTGTAACATTAAAAATTCACTTATCCGTTTCATTTGCAAACCGCATGAAAGTCAATACAGCCAGCAGAAAGTGTCCGTTTTTATGACTCATTTAGACCATTGCGATCAACTTTTAAGTACCAATAGGAGCACAGAATCTGATGAGCGACAACAACTAACCACCATTTGCTCCTCACAAATCATCTTCATTTATTTCTATTTTCTTTTCAATACAAGCCATTATCAAAATTAACACTGAAGATTGTTTTCTTTGCTAGTCACTAATTCAATTCCGCATGTAAATGCAGCTCACCATCACAAAACGCATTACAGATTGATGATGGGAAATTCCAGACAGATCTTCTTATGTATGTCTTGGCTGTTTATAGAGTCTGACGTTAATGACAATTAAGATCAACAGTGTGACAATACGCTGTAATGAGTTAAAAACAGTTATTCTAGAGAGTCTGAAAAACCTGTGTTCTGTTCATTCAGTTGCACTCGGTTTAGCTGACGAGTCGTGTCTGTGTGTGTGTGTGCACACGCTCTCTTCTTATTCCCTTACTCTCCTTATCCAGATTCTGTTAACAGTCACGTAATTCATGATCATGTCTTATCATCGGCTACTCATTCCCAACCCAGAAAAATACCTTCCTTGATGAGTTATTTGATTATTTACACCTCAAGGAATCTTGCATTTCGGACACAATTGCATCCTGTCTGCTCTTGAATTTTTCTAATGCAGCTACTATAAAGATAAATCTCCTCATGTAGCCTCTGTAAGATAAAGCTGTACTGTTAAGCTCAGATGTAATGACCCATTAGGCACACGGGTTACACAGTATATTTATCATATGGGTGAAGCGAGAACCTTGGTCTCAGTGATCTTCCTGTCTCCCTCTTTTTTCTCAATTCCCATCTTTCTCCTGCAATCTTTATTCGCCACCATAATCTCATTATCATGTATTCTACTGCTCCCCTTCCTTTAACCTCTCTGTCACTTTCCCTTTCCCTCATCATTCTCATCTTTTTCATCCATGTCTTTTATCCTCCTGGTCATGACTTCTTTTGAATCCCTAATTCGCTTCTTTTTACGTACCATTTTCATACTTTCCTTTCCTTTCATCCCGCCCTCTCTCCTCTCTCGTTGTGTTCATCTGGTGCTGTCAGGAACCCCTGTGTGGCTCTACATGCAGGTGGCCCCCATCAGGAATGAGAACGACAAGGTGGTCCTGTTCCTCTGCACTTTTAAGGACATCACTGTCTTCAAGCAGCCCATTGAAGATGAGACCACCAGAGGTAAGAATTCTTGCGTGTTGCATTTATCAGCCTTGTGGTAAAAAATGTGATTAACTCACATACACACACACTTGAATTACAGGTGCATTTTTTTTTTTATGTGGATATAGCGCATGTGAATAAATCCAACCAGATTTATTCATTAACAGAATTACTTTATACTGGGGATGCTTGTGTGTTGCAGCCTGCTTGGCCCAATAGCACATGCTAGTATACTGAGCGCGACAAGCTGTCACTTTATGTTGGAGAGTGTTGCTTATGGGCATCACTGCAGTCAGTCGTGGAGGTTACTTGTATAGACTATATGTGCATTTATGATTGATGGGCATTGTCAGATCCTACTTTTCCCACCATTTACTCTCTGTTTCTACTTTTCTCTCTCTCTCGTTCTCATATAAACCAGTGGCTATTTTCCTTGTCAGCTTGTGCCACTGCTAAACTGAAGCACTTGTCCTTTGACAGTGATCCTTGCCCACACCGGAGCTTTTTAAAGACACACACACACACACACACACACACACACACACATTTGAAATTTCCCCTCAGAGACTTGATGGCAGCTGCTGTCACTTTGTGGCATGGCACCTGTGCCCAACTGAGACTCTTGTCAGTGGGTGTGTGCTGAGCGACAGGAAGCAAATGCTGTGGTAGCAAATGCTATTAAAGGTAAAGGTTTCAAAAGGTGGATTTTTACAACAGTGCCATAGAAAAACCATTTTTTTAAACACTTTGTTTTAGTGTCATTGTTACATGTTACATGTACTTACTATTATAAAAACAAAAAATGATGCTTAATTTCATGCAAGTAACCCTAAGCCAAACCCTAATCCTAACCCTAACCATACAGAAAGTAATATTACTCAGTACTTAAATGTATAAATACACTGTAACAAGGACACCTTAAAATAAAGTGTAACTAATAGTTCTTAAAATAAGTAATAGAAAAGTTTTGATAAGCATTTTGATAATCCAAAAAAACTTTTCTCACTAAAAACAACATTTTGTGGCTCTTAAAATAAAATAGTATGTTCTTCATGAAGAACCTTTAACATTCATGGAACCTTTTCACAAATGGTTCTTTATAGTGGAAAAACTTCTGTAGATTTGTAAAATGTTATTCGCACTAAAATGTTTCTTTTAAGAAATGTTAGCTGAAACGTTGTTGGGGGAACCAAAAATGGTTCTTCTGTGGCATCACTGTGAAAACACCCTTTTAGAACCTTCACTTTTAGAAGTGCATGGATGTGAAAGGTTCTTCAAGGAACCGTTGATGCCAATAACGAACCCGAAATATAACTTTAGTGCTTGAATAGTTATCTCCATTCTTTGGCAGTTACAGTCACATGGTATTTGGTATGAAAATGTCAATGAAAACACAGCGATTTTCTCGCTGTTGAATAGCCAAAACTCTACTGGCTATACTTATCCATATAGCTTTTATTAAATATTTATGAATATAAAAAATTATGCATCACAGGTGCTCACATTCCTTTGACATAGATGAGCCTTAGTTATGCCCGTGTTGAGAATATAAGCTGCTCATCGCCACACACTGAACCACAAACTTTCTAAAGCATCTATCAGGCATTCAAATCACCTACAGTGACTACTTTCTAAATGAAGGACTATTTGCCTCATCAAAATGTTAATCTATGCTTCTGACCCTTGATGCACTAATAAATATTAACAGCACAATCCGATTATTTATAGCTTGACAAGTCGCTTGAGCTTGTTGTTAGGTAAATATGAGATCTGTTGTTCTAAAGGGGCATTTGTTAAACGTCACACGCCAGGTGTGTATTCAGTATTGCTTCATGAATAGCTCCTTTGAATTTACTGATGAGAGAGTGCAGAATCAGGTATGGAATGCCTGCATTGAGATCTTTGAACTTTGACCTCAGCTGTATTGGCAATAAATTAGAAGATGTACTTTATAAGGTTCCTCAAGTAGTGAAAGTATGTATTTAAATCATGATTGATGACCTTACCCTGGAAAGAGAATGATGGGCTATACAGCATCTGCTATATGATTTAAGAGCTTGTATAAGTGGGCTCTTTCCTAGGGTCGAAGAGTCAGTATCATGTAAGCATATTAAAATGATTTCTGAAGGATCATGTGACACTGAAGACTGGAGTAATGGCTGCTGAAAATGCAGCTTTTTCATCACATGAATAAATTGCATTTTTAAACTATATTCAGTTAAACAAATGTATTTTAAATTGTAATACTATTTCACAATATTACTGTTTTTGATTAAAACAGTTTTATCGGACGGTTCCTTTTATACCAGGCTTTGGCTTCTACTATTGTTTTTAAGGTAAAGCATTGCATGCATTGTGCGTAGCTAGTGAAGCTTTTAATGTTATTTGCATCACAGGTATTTTGTAATTAGTTGTATAATCGAGATCTTCCCCAGAACTTCATTCCATGTGACTGCTGCCCCTGGGGAGAAGGTAGAGCTAAAAGCAAGAGTACAGTGTGTATGTGTGTGTGTGTGTGTGTGCGTCCATGTACGTTTCCACGTATGTGGCCTCAAAATCCCACTGGAATAGTGTTCCTGTCGGTAATGCCCTGCTCTGCACTGGTGGTCCAATGAAATATGCAAAGCATCTGCATAGAAATAATAAAGCACCGTAAGGCATAAGTGCTCCTAGTGGACAGAGGGTTACTTTGTGTTTACTGTGCATTAGTCCCCAGCAAGTATCTGTGCACACATTTAAACCACAGGTGAGTTTTTCAGTTCTTTCACTGAGGACCTCTGGCCTATCAGTGCGATCTCATTGATGGTGGCTTACCCAGAGGGGAACAAACTTCAAATCATAGCAAATACGGAAGAAAAACGAGGAATGAATATGGGCTCCATGGCAACAGTGAAATCCTTTGAGATCCTTCCAGATCTTTCTGTACGCATCAGATAGTTACCTGGAGAGGATTTTCAGCTCATCAGGCGTATACTTTAGGACCTCTGCATTGACACCAGCGTAAATTGAGAGCTAGCCAGCAGAAGTTCAAAGGAATGTAGTTAGCAGCTTTCATAAAGGAAGAAGCTGTGGTTATGTATAGTCATATACTGGATTCAGAGGAATAATATCAGAAGTATCATTATAATAATTTAATTTATTTTTTGGTCATGTCAATATCAGCACCTGCACTAAATTACAGATTTTTTTTTACAATTTTGTCTAATGTTTCAACTATTTAAAAAAAAAAATTATTGTACAGACTATTTATTCATATATTAAGCTTTACAGGGTTAAAGAATGTGGCTTGAGCACAGTAATGGAGCAATACTGTACAATCCCAATAGAAAGTGTGCAATTGTCACAGTAGTGTGCTGCATTCTCCACGTTCAGGCTCAGATCCAGCCCCCGAAGATTATTTTATTCAGAATCTGTTTGTTCATCTGTATCAATACTTGATTTGCTTAATTCCTTTAGTGAACTGGGTGGCAAAATGATGCAAATGGCATGCGCAAATAAACACTTTTATCAGTGGGTGTGATCCTTAGTAAAATCTCCCCTTAGTCTGTTTTCTTCACTGCTGCAGTCTGTTGCAATCTTGCAGATATAGTTTGCCACTGTTCTGCCAGATGTGGTGCATTTGGGCAAACATATGCTCCATTGTAGCTTAGGTCTGATAGGGTTCTATGAGGCTGCAATGGCCAAACTGAGATTTCTCTGAGGCTTTGCCTTATGGCTGCTCAACACGGCTACCTAGAATCGTTTTGCCCTGTAGAAGGACTATATCTGGAAGACGCCTTAGGGGTCCAGTGCAGTGTTGTGACTATTGCCCTAAAACAGCCAGATGGCCTGCACCATCCATTGTTTTCTCATTTTCCTCCTTCTATCTGTTACATAGTTCTTGTTTGCTCTGTCATATTATGTATCTTGCAGACTTGCATTTAAACTTTATCGATACTTCTGTCATAATCTTAAAAAAAGTAAGAGGAAATAGCTTTCTGTGTAAATTTATAGCCAATTTTATGACTTTGTCACTGACAACATAACACTATAATATCTCAAATACCATAAACCATATGTAAACATGATTAAAAATGTTTGTACATAATTAAGTCAATTCACAGTATATTTGATTGTACAACTTTTGTCAACATGGCATAATAATGCTATAAACCTTAAACGGCCTTAGAAATTGCAATTTAAACAATTTTACTTCGTGAACTATTTAAATTTTACATTGTACCATAAATGCTTAACTTGTATTGAGTGAGTTTAACTTGAAATGAACCCAGAAAGTTCCTTTACTTAAATGTAGCCAGTTGGCCTTTCTGACATAAAGCTGTCCACCGCTGAATGGGCTTGAACAGACCAGTGTGCTATTTTCATACATCCTACCAATAAGTGCACACGGCTGATTTCCCCTCCTTATCCCTTCACTGAGTTCATTGTTCTTGTGGCCATGCAGAAAGACTTCCCCTCTATGTCCCTGCTGTAATGAGAGAGAGTGGCTCCAACAGACCCAAATGTGCTCCAGTACTGTATTGTTGTGTTTGAACATTCATGAGATGTGACTTAAATGGGAGAGCTGCAATGTTATTAATGTTTTACACCTTTTCCCAAACTGTAAGCTTTTGAAAACCTCCTCCCTGAGGGTAAAAAGAGAATGGATGAGATTACCAGAAAAAAAAAAATAGCATTCACATTGGCACGTGCACATTGTACAATCACTTGGTGAAGATCTTACTTTGTAGGCTCAGCTGACCCAACTGACTTTAGGGTTATTGAGATCAAAAGAAAATCTTCCCATCTGTCTTTATTAATGAGATAGCAATGACTTCAAACGAGGCTCCCCGTTGGACGCAACATTTTCCTTCATGTCTCCACCATGTCTTAATGCTTTCATTTTAAAGTCATAAAGAAACATTATGCCTTTGCATAATGCCCCCAAGAGTTTATAATAGTTTCTGTTTTTACAAAGGAAGGAAGGAGTAGGCTGGAACATGTTGATGGCACAGACTTTATAAATGGGGCATGGGCACACAAAAATATGTGATTTTTTTGGAAGGAAGTGATGGGGAAGAACAGTTTTCACTAGTGTCAGCATTTGTAGGAGCCTCGGTGGAAATCAGCGTGGGCCATTGCTTTTTGGCTGAGGAGCGTGATGCCAGCAGTGCAACTAGTTCTGTGGAAAAGTGTGTTTGTGAGTAAAGTAAGTAGGAAGAAATGTAGAAAGGAGGCAAAGAAGTGTTTCCTGTTGCTAATACACCATTTTGTTGCTCTGTGTGGCAGGATGGACCAAGTTTGCCAGGCTGACCAGGGCATTAACCAATAGCCGGAGTACACTTCAGCAGCTCACACCTATGAACAAGACTGAGGTCAGCCACAAGCATTCACGACTGGCAGAGGTGAGCGTCACACACACACATTTTTGTTTTTGACCATACTTCTGACCTTCATATAAGCCTTTTTGCATTTTCACTAAATCTATATTCAGCTTTTTTTTCATTGCAAAGACCTTTGACTGGTCAGGTTTTGTAGCCGAGTCTTTTTGGGGTCATTTGGACCTCACTGTGAAGGCAAAACCTGACCCACACACATATATATGCACATATAAAAAGGTCAGCTGCCTTTGTCTTCAGTCCCACATGGAAGAAATAAAATTTGACTTCATTTCCAGACAAATGATAGTTGACTCTGTCCAGTGACTGCTGACATAAGCTTTATGCCTCTAAAACTTTTCACTATATTATATTTTATGGTGCCCTTTCATGAAGTATATATTCCTTACAGTGCATCAGTTTTACAGGGCAATAGACCAGCTTAGACCAGGATGATTTGTCATGGTGGTCTTGTTGCGCTGCAATTTCATAATCAGTATTTCGTCTTAAAACAGTTAAAGCATCCTTAAAAACTCACTGTATTTTGTAAGATAAGATATTTTTAGAGAATACCAAGAACTATAAAGATTAATAATCGTTTACACCAGTGTACAATAATGTTCTGTATTTTAAGCAAATGCTGTATTTTTGTCGTCTATCGCTTTAAATGCTTGAGCTCTTTAAAGTCAAACATAAAGGGGGAATTCGGATTAGATGTGAGTGTTATATCATTCATTAGCTGGAAAAATCATTCTGAAAGTGATTCCAGCAATATTGTTTTAATTAATTGCATTTTCTGTCTTTCCAAGGCTCTTCAGCTGGGCTCGGACATCCTCCCTCAATATAAGCAAGAGGCTCCTAAAACTCCACCTCACATTATATTGCACTACTGCACCTTCAAGACCACTTGGGACTGGGTCATCCTCATCCTCACCTTCTACACGGCCATCATGGTGCCCTACAATGTGTCCTTTAAGACCAAACAGAACAACCTGGTGTGGTTGGTACTGGACAGCGTGGTGGATGTCATCTTCCTTGTGGATATTGTGTTGAACTTTCATACAACTTTTGTGGGACCTGGAGGAGAGGTCATATCTGACCCGAAGCTCATACGCATGAACTACTTGAAGACCTGGTTTGTCATAGACCTGCTCTCTTGCCTGCCCTATGACATCATTAATGCCTTTGAAAACGTGGATGAGGTAAGCACAGCGTTGAAGACAGACATTTATTTGAACAATATCAATGTAGCTACAATGTGTATATATATACTGAATAAAAGTACTGACCCCAAACTTTTAAAACATAGCATAGCATGAATATATATATATATATATCGCAGATATAAATGAATCACTTGGAACAGTTTTTTATTTTTATTTTTTTATTAATCTGACTTACTTGATTTTCTCAGTGGTATTTTATGAACAAATAAGGGAATTAATTACATTTGTTACCACAATACTCTTCTTTTCCCCCAAATATTTCTTCCTCAAAATTAAAAGAATCATTAATGGAACAGTTATTCAATCAGAATCTTTAAGAGGAATCTGAATCGTTGCCAGAATGGTTAAATTCCATCCCGAGCCATAGTTTACATCCTCTGATAAACAGACTTGTGATGAATAATGATGAATGATGTGGTCATCATGGTTTATCATTATAGATTTGCTTTTATTTGTTGGACTCTGCTGTCATAATGATTTAACTAAATACTTTCATTCCTTAAGTGATGATTTAACTGCAGAAGACTTTGAAACTATTTACTCTGTGCATTATTTCTTTAATCCAAATCACTGCCAAGCTAAAATCTTTTTGTTTACAGTTTATTTGATCAAATATAACATATCTGATTGTTCTCCAATGACCAATCATAGGCAAAAAGCACAAATCAATAAACCTTCATCTTCTTAAATTGTATTACTTTTGGTGTTATGTTTATGGAGTATTCCAATCAAATTTTCTGTACTCAGCTCTTGCATTATAATTGATCCTCCTCCATGTTTCTAAAGTTGGTGATTATTCATCTGTGCATCATGTTTGCAGTAATAACTGTTTGCACAGGATTTCTCCAGCATACATTTCCATCTGAGAAGAAGCGAATGCAGCTTGTGCTGTTGTCTTTGACTTGCACGAGTGGTGTTGCATGCACGTTTTTGTGCACGTCAGGAATGCTTTATTTTTCTCGAGAGAAAGTAGCGGGATTGAGTGGTCTCTTTCCCTCCAACATTTCTTGAGGCTGAAAATCTGACGTGAAAACTATATCCATTATCGCCATCT
This sequence comes from Carassius auratus, assembly GCF_003368295.1. Lineage (NCBI taxonomy): Eukaryota > Metazoa > Chordata > Actinopteri > Cypriniformes > Cyprinidae > Carassius > Carassius auratus. The sequence goes on from NC_039262.1 coordinate 16,113,843, forward strand.
CTTTCCATATCAGTGGCTGCCTCACGGTACTGGGCATTAGCCTAAATGGTCTCAGCCCAGCCAGACAGTTCAGTGATAAGTGGGCTGCGTGATTTCTGGAGTCTGTGTAGATGTGTGTTGAAGGAGAGGCTAGGACGGACTGAGATGGTTGTGTTCAGGGCAGGAATTAGTGGGGCGGGGGCCCTGGGCTTGAGGTTGTGTTTGGGACCTATACACATAACAAATGCCCTCAAACAGAACATCATTGAGGAGTAACACGAAATACACAAACATATACTTTAGGTCAGTGGTTTTCAACTCCAGTCCTCGCACCCACAGTGCTCTGCATACTTTATATGTTTCTATTATTACATCAGACATTTGTTCTGTTTGACCATAAGTGTCCAGGGGAGTGGACATCACCAGATATTTACCATGATTCCAGTTCGAAGCGAGCGTGTATTCCATTCAAAGGGCATTAAAGTGTGCAAGATAAGGATTTAAATTGGCTTTATTTACAGAGGTATATTATGTCACACTTCTCTAGTAAGTTATGTCTGTATGAGAAGACGCTGCAGGCAGCAGCACAGTGCAATTCCATGAATTAATTTTCCGAAGTGAAGTAAACTTCAACGGATTTCCCCTGCTCAGGGCATAGGGAGCAGTGAACACTTTATAGGGATCATGTCAATTGGAACAGTGTTCAATCACGTAGCTCTCTTCTAACAAGCTGGTTGTCTGAATCAGGTGTGTAAGATAAGAGAAACATGCTAAATATGCAGAGCTGGGGGTGGGAGGGCAGGAGTTGTAAACCGCTGCTTTAGGTAAATAGTACAATTAATACGCAACATGTTTAGGCTATAATCATGGGAGAGAGCATTCAAAACCAATCAGATGATCGCATAATTTAGTGGAACATTAATATAGTAATATAGAATCATCCTCTGTAAAGAAATGAGGTGTGAACATTTGAGAATGTATCATTATCTTTCTAAATGTGTGCTCTTTGGCTAAAGGCTTAAAAGAGCTGTTTAAAGTAGCCATGTGATAAACCAGCTGTGCAGACGCAATTCAATACGTGTGTCATTATTCTATGTGAAATAATCATAAATACCAGTTTATGCTTTTTGATTGTGACCTCGAAAGTCGTAGTTGTAAGGCCGGGCATCAAGGTACCATACTGTACAAGCAAATCATATGTGATGTAAAGTCAAAGCTCACAATTTATGTGCTCACACTGTTCGTGTGAAATACATGAGTCGTGCAGACGATGACACTGTACATGGACGATATCCAGAAAAAAAGCATCATCTTAGCTTACTCCTCATTATAAATGATTTGAACATTTAGATATATTATACAATAAATAGGCCTATAATTAAAAGTCAGTCTAAAGTGGCATATGTCCGAACACTGTAATAATCATTAATTAAATGATTGAATGATGAATAGGTTAATGAAAATGTGAAATTTGTTTAACACAAAATACTTGTTCACTATGTAGGCCATATATCAGCTATAAGAGATTATTATTATTATTTTTTATAAATGAAGGCTTATACCCAATGTCTCTCATCTCCTCTAAGAATATGTGCCGTTAAGTGTTAGATGCATATGTCAGTCAGTTTTTACTTTCACTTTCTGTAGCTTAATGAATTGACTGGAGTTTAAAACTTCTTCATGGGCATAACGCTCATGCAGTTTGAACATTGTTTGTGTGGCATGCAATGGTTCGCTTTCATGGTTTAAAACATATTATTGTTTTAAAATATTTAAAATATTTATAATTTTGCTTCATGTTTATCTTTATCACTAATTGCAAAATGATGGACAATGGTTCACATTGTGATAACATTATTTTATGAAAATATCTCCCTATTAAAAATTAAATAGTTAAAGTTCTATTTTCATGCAGGCACAGTGAGGGGGAAAAGCACTGAGTTTTGGGCAGTTGATGATTAAACTGTGCGATATCCTCAAAAATATAAATTTCTGACATGACAAAATCGAACGAAAATCGCATAGTGTATGCCCAGCTTAAGCTGTAGCCCGGCTGGCCTGTTTAGATCTTACGTGCGCAGTGGAAATACGGCTTATAATTTCTGAATTCTGACTGGCATATAACGAACAAATCAAATAAATGTAAATTGGGCAAAGGTGAGCCTCCTACAAGGGCAGGGCCCATGGGCTGCGGCCCACTCAAGCCTTGGTTGTGTGATATCAATTGTGTGTTAGACTTTTCCTTGTTTAGAGCTGCTTTGGTATATATTTGGCGCAGGAGGCAGTATTTGCCAAATGAGAAGGTTTCTGTGACTCAAAGTTTAATATAAACATAAAAGAAGATATATTGAGAAGTCACTTTTGTGTACTTCAAGTTCTTCTGGAGGATCAGTGGGAGATTTTACTTGCCAATATATATATATTTTTTTATCTGTCTGAAGGATCTAATATAGAGAGCTGCATGGAAGTGATCATCCAAAAAAACTTTAAATGGGCACAGGCGTCCTAATGGCTGTAGGTTAAATTGGGCGACTGTGGACATTCAGAATGAAATATGATTCTGCTTTGAGCTTCTTTACATTATTAATCTCCATATGCATAGTATGATATATTCATCCAATAAAATAACTCTTCTGATTCCTATTGGTGCTGTAAGTTCACGGTTGCCCAGGCAACAGGCATCCTTTCCCATTGTGGTGATGTTGTTGGAATGCATTAGTCTCTGCATCACTGGAACACAATGAAGTCCCAAATCTGCAGTGTGCCCAGATCTCAATAAAGTGTTCCCGTGGCATGTGGGACCATGTGCCACTGCTGTATCACTCCTGCTGTGGTTGAAATCTGCAAGTTCAGTTAAGGTTATGTCTCAAATAGATGGTCTGTATAAACGAAAAAGGAGAGAAGTAATGCTTGTTTGTGCAGCTACTTCATTTCTTTATACTTAGTGATCATTTTGTGATTAAACACAATTTATGTTGTATTTTTAGTTATATTAGATATATATATGTATATACTGTAGATATTGATATACATAATATAAAGTTTTTTTCATTTTCATAGAGCAATATACAGTAGCAATAAAAAAACAACACAGCGAAAAATTAATCTATAAACTTTAGAGAAACATTTATGAAACTTTATTAAGATGACTGACATCTTTAAGACAGCCGTAGATACTAATAAAGCTGTAGTACTAATAAAGAAGGAATCAGATATAGTTATAGAATTATGCATGTGTTTTTGGAATGTGCATACATGCCAATGTGCATGTTTATATTGTGCGTACTGTATATGTTTATCAGCAGAGAGTGTTTTTATGAAAGCTGATGGCCTCTGACACCGCTGCTGTTGAAATGTCACACTCAGCTGGCCCCCAGTGAATTGTCTCCCGAACCTGACACAAACCACAACCTTAGCAAGACACTTGTTGAGTTGGCAGGTGTTAATGACAGTGTGCAATGTGTTAGACCCCCACTGAGATCCGGAAACCAAGGGCATTTATCAAGATGACAGTGCAAATGATCAACACTAATAATAATAAGAATAATAAGAATCTTTATAAATTATAATATATAAAAATATTTTCATAATTTTAAATTGTTTTACTATACAATTATCAAACAGTTTTTATTGTTATAAGCAACAATGCTGATTGTTAGATTTAAAATTGGCAAACAAATGATAAACAAAAAAAATAAATAAAATAAAACAAGAAAATTATTTTGCAGTTTTTATGTACATTTGAAAGCTAAACAAACTGAAACATAGTGATGTCACAAAAAAAAAAAAGTTTGCTCCTTCTAAAATGCTCCAGTGTGTGTGTGACTGTCTGTCATGGGGATTGATGTGGCTGTCAGATGTTTTTCTATGAACTGGAGACTGTTCTGTCTTTGTGTCCCCTGTGGGCCACATGTCCCTGTTTATTGGTTATTCTGGTCTCTTGACTTGTGTTGTGTAATACCTGCTCTTTCTGGCATGTAGTAATGGGATATATAAATACAAATTCTGTCTTCATTTAGTCCTTCACCTATCGTTCCAAACTTGTATTACTTTTTTTTTTTCCAAAATGAAATTATTAAGAAATCCTTTACCATACAGTTTCCCAATTTCACAGTGACCAAGGCAACTCGTATTGCTTATATGCCTATTGAATATATACATATTTAATAATTGTAAATGCGTATGGAATTTTGGTAACCAGTGCCCTATACCACCTGTACAAGGATATACTTTTCTTAATTCATATTTTTGTCTTTATTCCTTTTAAAATTAATACATTTAAATGAAAAATACATTTATTTGAGAAGCACAATTGAATAAGATATTAAGACTTCATATCTTAAAGTTTTTTTTCCCACCAGCAAATAGTAATTGCATAAACCTCAATAGAAAATGATTCAGTTTATTTATTACTATCTATAGTGTGGTTAAAAGATACTGTAGATGAATTAATGAAATATACATTCACTGAAAAGCTAAACTGCATGATATTAAGTATTAAGAATGAACACTTAAAAAATAAATAAATAAATAAAAACAAACACAAAAACTGTAAACCTATATACTTAAAATATAAAAATAGAGTTTTAAAAAAACTCAACTAAAATCTTTTTCAATATATGTTTTCTGCAAGACATAATGTGTGGTTGTGTTTGTTCCTCACTAAAAGCTATCTTGTTTTAAAATTATTTTTGAAAGCTTGAAAGCCATTTGGACACTGTATAGTTTTTGTTGTGTGTAAAACATCAATATGAATATACTGATGTATATAGCTTTTGAATGAGTGATGACAGAGATTTCAAGTGAACTATTCCTTTAATCATTTCACACAGTCATTTCACACAGGTTTTTTTCTGGAAGGGCATATAAGGACATGTCAGATGTTGTTATAGAACACTGGTTGTATAACGCTTTTGTTTTTTGTTTTTAGCATCTTGATATGACATTCTTCCCGCATACATCTGCTGTTCCGTTCAAACTAATTAGTTTGACGCGTTCAGTGTGATGCTGTTCAGATCTAATATCTGTAAATGGGTCTCTTGAATCCTAAAGTCCATCTCTGTGCTTTTTATATGCATGCGCGAGCGTAGTTTGGCATGAAGTGAAACGTCTGCCTCTGTCTTTCTGACTTAGGATCCCATTGCAGACTCTTCTGCAGTGGGCCACTTGCCAGCTGCGGCCCACTCTCAACGAAATGCCACACGTGCGGAGGACTCGATGTTGCCTGTAAGTTCGCATAACTTTCTTGGGTTGTTTAAGGCTCTTCTGTCCCATTTTCTCATTTGTACAGCAGTTCAGTAACCTCTCTCCTATTCAATGTTGAGCGGAGATGCACTAATGGCTCTCTAATTTATGCTAATGTTACTCTGAATGCTGCACCCCTTAGTGTGTTTGTTTATCTAAAGTGTTTTTAGATGCGAGTCAATTCAAATTAGACTGCACAAGCTTCATTCCCCATACCCTGACACACACAGCCACACGCAGCATGTTTCACCAATTAATGTTTCTCTTTTCCATTATCCCATGATACAACTGTGGGGTCGTCACATCAAACTGAACATTTATGAGCACTCATAACCTCTGATGTTCACACCCGAAAGCTATTCATCTGTTTGGCCTCAAAGACAAAGACAAAAAAACTTTATGGTTTACTAAATGCTACATAAGCACAGCTGAAAATTAGATATAGGCCCTCAAAATGATAAATTACTTGGAAAAGTATCCATTAGGAGCTGCTTCGCCTGGGAGGTTGACTGTGTTGCCAAAATTAGCATGGCTTTTTTTTTTTTTGCTAGTGTAATAAAAGCCTTAGGATTTCATGCAATATTGCAGAATGAACACATCTATTTTTACCTTCCTTCCTCCGTGTCAGTGTCTAGGGAAAATTGCTCCTTTCAGGAACATAAAGCATGTTTGAGAAATTAGCCTTTTGATTATGTGACGGCTGGAACAAAAACGCAGAAATCCTCGGTGGAGCAAATGCTAATTAAACCTGTGAGGTGCACATCACGGACACTATTTATAAACAGTTCTGGGCTGACAGTCCAAAGCTGTTGAGGATGCAACAATTAGGTATACTTACTTCTCACCCCCTCGTTTTCGCTCTACCAGCTTGAAAAGTGAATTCCATCAAGTGTCTGCACAGAAGGCATTATTCCATTTTGTCCTCCAGATAACCTCTCAGCTGTTCTCTATAAGATAAGAAACTTTCAGCTGTGAAACCTGCAGGTTGAATCACAGAAAATGCATTAAATAGGCTTTTTTTGTCTTAAATTCAATAAGAAATTGCAGATTTTTTAGTTAGGTACTTCATTGATATTTATTTATGCTTAATTTCCTGTGTGGATGCATTATCAGCTGATATTAGAGCTTTGTTAATTTATTTGTATCAATTGTTATACTCATTTCCTCTAATTTTACAATTATTATCCAATGCTCATTTAAAGTCAGTGTTAAAAACACTAATGATTTTAATACTGTTAATTCAGTATTACTGATTTATAGTATTATAATTTTAATTCAGCTATTGATCATAATACATTTTGAACATTGAAATTAAATTTTCAAATATCCATTAAAAAATAAATTAACTTTTTCATATTTCATCATTTTTTTTTTTTAAATGCTTAATTTTTTTTTTATTTAGGTACAATAATTTGGGAATTTAATGTTAGCAATTTGTCATTTTAAAAAGTATATTGTAAATGTATATTGGCTCATGCCACTTGTAGTGCACACATTTGGGTCATGTGATCTGATTCCGTTTCAGTTGGATATTGCATTTGTGTAGAAATGCCTTTTAGCAAGCAAACTCCAGCGATTAAACCTATTTAACTGTGAACTTAAGTGAACCCTTAGATTGTAGTATAACACCATATTAAGTCTATTCTACAGACCTCCCCCTACAATGCGTGCAGAAAATGTCTTCATATTCTTCATTTGCCTACCAATGAGTTAATGCTGTATTTGTGTATGTTAAGCAAACTTTTTACAAATATATGTTAATCAGAGTGGGCTTTTTCTTTAAAGACCTATAATCTGCATTGGCCTGAAGCTGACAAGTAATGTTTAAGCTTTTGTTTAAAGGGATAAAGTGCAAGCGTGGGCGTAGCTGAGTGAAAGCATCCTCTTTATTTTGCTTTCAGAGCCATAAAGACCACATTTATTCCACACTTTAATGATACAGTCTCCACAACATACAGTACATCCAAACTATTAGCTGTAATCTTTCATAAACTCAAAAGAATTTGCCTGATCAATAAAACAACTTTGTTCACTCATGAGATCTTAGATTCTCTTTGGATATGGCGGATGGAGTGGTAGGATCAGTCGTGGAATCCCAGCTTTCCATCCTCTCCTCCTCTGACATGAAAGCTGGCAGATCAAAGTGGTTATAGGCTGAAAGACCAGGTCTCTGGAGCTATATGACACCCATCAACCTGGAATTATTCATGTTCAAGTGAACATAGATGATCTCACCTTGAAATCCACACCTGACTTTTTTTAAAAGTCATGAACTATGTTAACTAAGCCTTTCAAGTGCACCTTATCAATATAAGATGGCACATGCCAAGATGAATATGTCTTTATGTTTCTAAGCCTTTTCTTACCCAATTGTTTTCTTTCCAGCTCATTTACATAGAAAAAAGAAAAGCACACAGAAAAGCATGTCACCAACCAACACTAGGCAATAATATGCTGCATGAAAGTAAAATGTAAAAAGTTATTTATTTATTTGTTTTGTCTGGATTTCTTTTAAAATACAGAAATGTATTTTGATACATACAATGACTTGAATATAAAGAATATAAATAAATTCTAAATAAAAAAAACTTAGATCTTTTCATGGACATACTGTAAAGTGACAACTGATTTCAGTCTCATTAAAAACTCTCATTGAAAGATTCAGTTCTCCAAAATAAAATCTTATTATCTAGTTTTTCCCATAAAAAAGTGCAACAGTTTTTTGAAAATATTGTCAAAATATTGTTTTGTTAAGATATATGTTCACACCATAAAATGATAACGACAATATAGTTGTAATCATTTGTTGGAAGGTTTCCAACTGATACATGATAAAAAAAAAATCATTAAATGAAATCACGCTATAGTAGATCTATACAGGTGGAGCTGGGGAGGTGAAGGGTTTCTGAAGCGCGCTGCAAATGCTACAGCAAGTAGTATTTGAAAATTAAGCAACAAGCTCCTTGGCTGCTAATCAGTTGTGCCATGAAAAGTTTTATAGATTTTTCCCCCCATATATTTTTATAACATGATTTGTGATGGAGTTAATAGTTAACAGCTATAGTGTTAACATGTTATTACCATCTCTGATGATACATTCTCTGTTTCTTCGCCAGGGTCTCAGCAGCCTGTTCAGCTCATTAAAAGTGGTGCGTTTACTCCGTCTGGGTCGAGTGGCACGCAAATTGGACCACTATCTGGAATACGGTGCTGCTGTGTTAGTTTTACTGGTGTGTGTCTTTGGCCTGGTGGCACATTGGCTGGCCTGCATCTGGTACAGCATTGGTGATTACGAGATCATCGATGAGGGCACCAACAACCTCAAGAGGGAGAGCTGGCTTTATCAGTTGGCTATCAGCATTGGCACACCATACCGCTACAATGCCAGTGGCTCTGGCCAGTGGGAAGGCGGTCCCAGTAAACACACACTCTACATATCATCTCTCTATTTCACCATGACAAGTCTCACCACCATTGGCTTTGGGAACATTGCACCTACTACAGACGGGGAGAAGATCTTCTCGGTGGCCATGATGATGGTGGGCTGTAAGTATCACTAAATGGTTTCCTTGCTTTGTGGATGCTTTAATAGATAGATTGAGCTCTAGGTGGTTGGTAAATGTATGGAGATTAGGGAGGCACAATATATCGATGGCATTACTTTTGTTGACTGATATTAGTCTTTATATTGGTAGCGCTACATTATATATATTTAAAGGAATAGTTCACCCCAAATTTTAAATATTTTAAAAATATACACACACTAAGGCCATTCAAGCTATAGATGAGTTTGTTTCTTCATCAGAACAGGAGAAATTTAGCATTACATAACTTGCTCACCAATGGAGTGAATGGGTGCCGTCAGAATGAGAGTCCAAACAGCTGGTAAAAACATTACAATAATTCATAAGTAATACACAGGAATGCAGTCCATCAATTAAAATCTTGTGAAGTGAAAAGCTGCGTGTTTGTAAGAAACAAATCCATCATTAAGACATTTTAGCTTCAAACCATTGCTTCTGGCTAAAATTTGAATCCTATATCCAGAATATTGCTTTTTGGGTGAACTATTCCTTTAATTTTATATATATATATATATATATATATATGTATATATATATATATATATATATATATATATATATATATATATAACTTGTTTTTGCAGTCATCTAACATAATCCTTTACAGTTTTTTTTTTTAAACTTACATTTTCAAAACTTTGCCTCTTTTTTTCAAAGATTTCAAAACACACCAATCCAAGAATTGCACACACAAAATGCGAAATGCCTCACATCTCTTGGAAAATGAATCACTGCATTCAAAACATTTGCAAACAAATGTTAATTCCTGTTTGATTTGTGTGTGTGTTACATAGAGAATTGTGTGTTGTGTTTTGTAAAAGTGAAAACTGAGTCAAAGGCGAAGAATTAGTGTATGGTTTGCAGATCTGGAGAGTGCTTCTAGTGTTTGACAGTTACGTTTCAGAAATTGTGACAAGTAAAGATTTTGTGTGTAAGCAGTTGAGAAAACTGTCAAACAGGGTTATATGTCTTTAGCAATAAATATCTTATACATTATAATGAATGTAGTAATGCCAAAATTCACTTGTAGCATTTAAAATAATTGATTTACATTTCTATCTTTTTTTTTGTTGTTGTTGAAAAAATACTGTAGAAATTCGATGAATTTTCACATTATTATCATCCAAAATATGAAAAGAATTAGCAGCTTTTGGTATCGTCCAGAATTTTTATATCAGTGTATCCTTTATCGTTTAAGCTGAACTTCAAGGTAGGGAATGCACTTAAAATTGCATCAGAGTGTTTATTAAATTCTCACCAATCAGGGCATATCAGCAAACTTTAAGTGCTATATAAAAGCATTGCAGACACAGTAATAGTATCACATAACATCACATAATGTAATATAAAACTATTTTCTGCCTTTGCAGGATTTCTGTTTAGAAAAACATTTGCATCATGTTCTAATAACACCTGCAATGCGCCTTTGAAAACATTATAAACTTGTGCTTTAAAACCTCCTGAACCCATAATGTCACTGTTTGCTCTTCATCCCCTAATCACTTGCTGTTTCTCTGATGTTCAGAAGTACTGCAGCAGCCCAGGAGTAGTGCAGGTCAGCTTTTGAGTTACTGAACAGTTCCATCAGTAATCCTCTACAGATCCACAGGGCTAGCGATAGAATAAACTACAGTAAACTGTAAGCTGTTGTTTGAAACGTAAAGTGAGCCACCCAGGAGGCTGTAAAACAGTGTCAGTGAGTAAACTGGTAACAGTGGCACAGCTAAACACACAGTTTTGGAAGAGATAGAGATATATATAGGGCAATACATTGGTAAAATTCAAATAGCAGTTAGATTGTTGTACAAGGTGTAGTACAGTAATTTTGTGATGCTAAAATACTGCTTTATATTCTAGTTTAATATGCAGAGACTACTATGAGTCAGCCATTTGTAGGTCAACTTCGTGACGAGTATAAAAACACTGTGCTTTTCAAACAGTAGTGCAAAAAAATATTTTCTTATTTTTCTCTTGCTTTTCAGTAAAGTATCTAAACATCCTTACAAGATCCATCTATCCAAATCAAACCAGCATTTATTTATTTACTAATGTTCTTTAGATCAATTTTTTGTTCAGCTGTGATTTCTGTTTATTTTACAGTGTGACACTTGTGACTCAATCAGTGGTGTGATTTTTCTTTTTCACACTTTCAATGAGTGCCACTAGTAGCACAGAAATGACACACTTCAGCTTTCAAGTTTTAATTGGAAAGCTGACTAAAGGTAGTTTCAGTTGGCGTACTCCACCTTATTTCAGGTCAGTTTTAGTGGTAGTGAGTCGCAGTGCTGATCATTTCCTGATGTGGAGCAGCGCAGTGCTTGCCGTTGGTTTATTGCTTGGTTGTTCTGAATCGATTCTGTCACACTTCTCTCTGTCTGCACAAATGACAGCAGATGGAGAGAAAGTCTTGTGTTGCTTGTGGATTTATCTCACAGTGCTACAGTATGGTGCATTGTGTGGTATTCTGTTGTACTGCATTAGCCAAATCCAGCTAATACTAGATTATTATGAAGCAGACATTTAGAATTAATGAACCATATGAATTCATAAAGACAAGCTGATTTACACAAACCGAGTTCAATTGGCTGTTCTTAGAGTCATATGTGTGCTAATCACGGATCTGTGGATGTACTTTTTGTGTGGTGATGCTGAATCAGTGTTTAATGCATTGTATGAATGGGACTGGATTTATATTATCTGTGGAATTAGCATTAGGTTAATCACCATGTTAAAGCCAGCTGTGCTGTTTTAGTGAAACAGAGCTACAGTTTAGACTCTTGTTCTTCTTGCCGGTGCATAAATTTGCTTTGTACTTCTTTTTTTAAACATAAATCCTGGGCTTGTTAAGGTTCAGTGTATCTTTGTTGGATTGAGAGAGGAGAGAGAGCAGGTTCTGCTGCTTCTGGGGCCCTTAAAGAGACAGTTGATCCAGAAATAAAAAACTTAAGTGGAATATGAAATAAGATATTTTCAAGAAGCTTCACATATATATGTTATTTATAAGTTAATTATATAATATTGTTCTTACCAACCAGACATACATAAAACCTGTTTGATTTATATACTTTTTTTAGTATTTATTAATATTGTGAATTGCCTTTTTAGTTTAAGTTTTAGTTATATTTAAAAATAATTCAACTTACATTTAATTTATTTTAATTTCAGATTTAGCTATTTTAGTACTTTAGCCAACACTGATTTTACTTTTATTTGCCAAGGCAACATTACTAATGTTTGTTTATATTTTGTACATTCATGTTTTTGATATCATATTTATACTTAATTTTATTTCAGATTCATTCTCATTTTTAGTTTTAGTGGACAATAACAATATACCTGAAAGAATCAGATCAAGCAGTTATTTAAAAAGAATTAGCTAAAAAGAAGCATTCATTTACTGGTCCAGTTCTCAGGTCGTTTTTCTCTCTTTAACTGTGCTTTGTGAAAAAGAGTGCTTTGTATTTCCAACATGATCCTTTCATGTCCCTAAGCAAAACATCAAATGGTTTTGGAACCACATGAGAATGAGAAAATTACAGGATTTTCATTTTTGGGAGAACTATTCCTGTAAGAGCTGCCTGGACTGATTAATAAAACATACATACACTTACATTACATAACAAATTGCCCACATTGTCCACATCTCCCTCTCTTTGTCTCGCTCATTCTCTTGAGTAGGGTGTAAGACAAATGCGAGGCTGTAGTTCAGAAGACTCCGAGCAACATCACATTTTAATACTGTCGAGGTTAAGACTTATAGTGTATGCTGAGTAAGGGAACTGATGCTCTGTGCATCAGGACTCCTCGGGGCCAAGCGGTCATGTGACCACAGTCTCATAGGGCTTGACTCTACCGATAAACCTTGTCCATTCTTTGGCAGTGACCAGAGTGCTGCTGCAGTACAAGTCAGTCAGCAGTAATGGTCTCACCCAAAGGGTTTTCCAAAGGTTTATGTGTTCCTGGTACACCGATATGATAGTTTCTTCATCTCATAGAGCTCGGCAGTAGCCGTAATGACCCTCCGCGGCTCGTTTTGAGCTATCTTTGAGCATCAACTGTTATAGGGGACTGTTACAGTCAGCACAGGGGAGATATTTTCCTTCAGTGAGGCACACATTATCAGAAGAACCAGATCTATGTCTAATGGAATCACATCTCATAAAGTGGCATTATAGTCTGCAAGTGTCTGTGCATTTTCTGCATGTCAACAAACAAAAGTTACATTACTTGTCTTGTTCAGTTTATGAGTATACATAAAGATTCAGAAATTTCAGTATGTTTGTAATTTGAATACAAGAAAGTGCTACATGTTTATTGTTCTTAAGTATTAAAGATAAAACAAACAAAAACTTCTATATATGAAATTTAGTTCAATAAAGAGTAAGACATTATGCTTTGGAAAGTAGTGAAGTAAGGTTTTCTGAAGAAAAACACTATAAAAAAACTATAGATACTTTTTTAATTTACTTGAGTTAAGTAAAAAATACTTCACTACTGTTCTCCTCTGTTTAAACCATACTACATTTTCATTAAATTGTAATTAACATGCAGTTAAGTGTTAGAAAACATTTCATTCAGCTATTAAGTATATTATTGTTATTCCCATAGTAGTGTTATTTCCATAGTAAGTACTTTTTTTAAAAGAATGCTAAAGTGTACTTGTTTTTAGGGCATTTATAAGTAATAAAGACAGTAAGAGTTAGATTTGTAAGATTTGTTTCAACAGCTATAATTTCAAGGAGACTTACATCTGTCTATGACGGCTATGTTATTAGACATGTTGAATGTGTTGCGTATGACAGGACGTCTGAAACACCCCAATGGGAAAGTCATTTCCACTCGCACTCCAGTCGCACAGTGTTGTTCTGGATGTCTTTTCTTCATGCTTCATATGTCGATAAGCAGCAGTATTCACAAAGAAATCTGATGTGTTAACTTGTTCAGTCAGCGCAATACACTGATGCATTCCTGCATTTGTGAAGTTATTGATCTGCCATCTCTGACTAAATACTGACTGTGCCTGAGCTCATGGCTGTCCAGATGCTGTTTTCACCATCTCTCCTTTTCATGTTCTTCATAATAGCATGTGATGTAATATAATTTCATGATAATAGCAGTGCTTTAAGTGATTACATTTTTTTAATCAAATAAATAACGATATGCCAGCATTTCATAAATTATTATGGAATTAAGTACAGTTTTTCTTTACATTTATTATGTAATTGTACAATAATATTAAGTTGTATTTATAGCCCTGCTCTCAGTGCACCTCAGGTATAGCAAAAGGCTCATTCTTCTATTTGAAGGACAGTCAAACCCGAAGATGTTGTATCCTGGTGTATAATTACTCTAATGAGTCTTCTCTCTCATAAGCACACCTCTGACAATCATCTGCTGTTTTCTCTGCCAAGACATTTTGGGTTTGCACCTATTCAAATGTAAATCAAATCATTTTCCTCCTGCTGCAGTCTTGGGAAAGAGAAACTAGATCGCCCATAATGTCTTACAGCAAACAGGGACAGTGGCTGAAATATATTATGCAATGCATCATTATGTGCATCTTTTTAAGTAGGGGGTAGAAAGTGTCAGGAGTTTAAGGTCCAGAGGGTTTATTGATCTCCCAGTCCATTCAAATGACAGGTATATTGAACCTACAATCAATGCTGTACAGAACTGAGCTGAATTTGTAGTCAAACTGTGTCTAATTTAAGATCAGCATAATGCATGTATAACTGCATTAATTTGAGATAAATTATCTGACACACAATTTTTTTGAGCTCTTGGTGTTTTGCCAGACACCTTTATTGGTCAATATTCCAGCATATTATCAAGCCTGACTCGCATTTGGCAGGAGACTCATAATTCCCTGGGTCGGATAATATTGTGAACTATTAAGGGTGTAGGCGTCAAGAGATTTCTTGCCTGTTTACTGCCTAATGGAGTTGGAAAATGTTTGCACTTAAACTGGGGTTGAAAATGAACACAAACCAGCATGCACTGCTGGGAGACAGATGTGGAAAATGTAAGTGATAGAGACTGTTGTGGTGCATCTCCAGCTTTAGGGCACTGAGTGCCTCTCTGAGGTGCTGTATTGACTGTAGCGATGTGGAGAGAGGACGAGGTTACTTAATGCAGTAGGTGAAGGAGGGTTCGTTTCGGGAAGATAGACAACATGATGTAAATCCCTCTGTTGTTGTAAGCTTAGAGAGATCTCTGACCTCACTACTGAGAAGGAGAGAGAGTGCACTCTGATAAATGCATTCTGTAAATGTCAAGTGACCAAAATTAACTTTATCATTCTAAATGCCATTTTTTCTAATATAGTTTTTTATATATATATTTTTTCTTAAAATAGTAGCTGACAAAAATATGTACAAGGACAAGAATGAATATATATAGGGGCGTGCGATAATGACAAAAAGTGATATGTTGATATTTTCTGGAATTTTGTTGATTACGATAATTAGACCATATTTTGCTAATTGTGTTGTGCTGGTACTTGGACAGGTTTTAATACTGCCTTTAACGAACCGTCATGTTTTTATTTCCTTAGATTGAGCTATTTCAATCTACAAACACCGCGGGTCCCCTTACATGGAAATCGCCACCATGTTTCTACAGTAGCCCTAAACGGACAAACTGCTCTACACAGCACGTTTCGTCTCTTTGTTGCTTTTGCGAATAAAACACTGACACAATGATGAACAAGTACATTAACATTTGCAATAACATTGATTTATTGAATAATTAAATAAATATAATTCCTTGATTTACCTTTGTAAAGAAATGTCATTGCTCTCTGCTGTCTTTACCGACGGCATCTTTAGTGTCGGCCACCATAGCTTCTCTAAAAGGAAGGATTGAGCGGGGGACTGAGCCGTTGGTTGCAACAAACTGCTAGATGCTGCTAAAAATTACACAGTGCACCTTTAAATATCTTCATATTCTGTGATGGTGATTAGTTTTCAGGGCTAACAGAAATTAACTTTTCCAATACGTTTAAATTGATTTTTAGCTTTATAAAGCCCAATTTTTTCTAACCTAATTAAATGTATGCATCATCTTTTGTGTCAGATTCTTAATTAAATTGAATCAATAAATTTAAATAGTAAGACATTATTAGTAAGACATTATTACGACTACGGCTGTTGCAGGTAATAGAAATACTGGAAATTATTTCGGGGAAATGGGGAAAATATACTTAAATTCACCTTGAAATCTAAATGGAAAATTCTTATTTTTTAATGGAATACTGTAGTGTTTATTGTAACTTTGTTGAATTCATTCTATTGTATACTTCATTCTTTTAATTTTTTTTTATTCATGTTCCCTTGTAAACTTTAATCATAAATGGTAACCTCCTCTCCCCCTCAAAACGATTCCTCTTCTCTTCTGGTTATGAGCTATGGCGCAAAGGCGGAGCTAGTGATGTGAGGAGTAAACGCTGGGATAAACAACAGGTGCAAAAACTGAAGCTGATACTTCCATTATAGAAAACAATGCATTGACAAAGTACTGATGCAAACTGAAGCAATGCCTTCATTCGCATTATGATTGGACATGAATGGTTATGACTGGATGTGAGTGGTCCATGTGATAAATCTCAACTCTTGTGTTTATGTGCATTCTGAGTTTGTGTATTAGTCTGAAAATGGGAGTTTTTAGTGAGCAATCAGCTTGGTAAAAATTTTAAGTAAAATTAACTAAAGTAAAATTAAATGTGTATGTATAATACTAGTCAGAAAAAAAATGCCACTCAGAATCAACTCTATATATTTCATTTCAGACACTTGTATTTACATAGACACTCACCGGCCACTTTATTAGTGTATGTTGTGTGTACAAAAATGCCTTGTTAATGTCAAAGGTCAGAGGAGAATGGACAGACTGGTTAGAGATGATAGAAAGGCAACAGTAACTCAAATGACCACTTGTTACAACCAATGTATGCAGAATACCATCTCTGAATGCACAACAGGTTGAACTCTGAAGTAGATGGGCTACAGCAGCAGAAGACCACAGCGGGTGCTGCTACTGTCAGCTGAGAACAGGAAACGGAGGCTACAATTCACACAGACTCACCAAAATTGGACGATAGAAGATTGTAAAAATATTGCCTGGTCTGATGAGTCTCAGTTTCTGCTGTGACATTCAGATGATAGGGTCAAAATTTGGTGTAAAGAACATGGATAATTGAAAAGCATGGATCCATCCTGCCTTGTCTCAATGGTTCAGGCTGGTGGTGGTGGTGTAATGGTGTGGGGGATATTTTCTTGGCACACTTTGGGCCCCTTAGTACCAATTGAGAATGTTTTAAACACCACAGTCTACCTGAGTATTGTTGCTGACCTTCTCCATGCCTTTATGACTACAGTGTACCCATCTTCTGATGGCTACTTCCAGCAGGATAATGCACCATGTCACAAATCTGAGGAATGTTTCGAACGCCTTGTTGACTCTATGCCATGAAGAATTAAGGCATTTCTGAAGGTAAACCGGTACTAGCAAGGTGTACCTTATAAAGTGGCCAGTGAGTGTATGTTTGACATTTGGGTCACTTTGGAGTGTGGCATTACTTCAGGAGTCCAAGTTAATTTCTGACCCTGTTGTGGACCTTATAAATCTTCATCTTAAGTGACACATTACAGATTGACTGTGAATGTGGCACTCGCTCAAGAGCAAATCCCGGACATCTCCAGCAGGTTGACAGCACACAGGAGTCACAGGCTGCATGCTGCATGACAGCTGTGAAGAAATGTACCGTCAAACACCCTCTGCTTTTTTGACTCTAATATCAGAGCCAGATGCCAACAACTTGCAGGGTAATGACCGTATGACTATGCAGTTGAGATTGTTTGTATTACTTATTACAATCTATAACTAATACTATTTAAGAACAAAATGTGTTTGTCCTGCTCTATAGTAATATTCAAAGAGCAGAGGTGAGATATTAAATGATATGGGAGAGAAGCACAACACAGGGAGAGAGAAATAGAGTGATGGACAGAAATGGTGTCTGCCTTCAGGCACTGTAGTAATTGCTGAAGCTGACCGCGTGTGTTAAGGCATCTATCCCTGTTGGGCTGATGCTGGAACTGAGCCGAGTTTATTCCTCCAAGCACTAGAGCATTACATTAACTTACAATTACAGGCTCATCTGGGTCATCGCCTCATAAGGGCTGAAAAATGACTGAATTGTATCAGAAAGATGGTTGGGATAATTCACTAAACACTTGCATCAATTTATTTTCTGTGTTTCAGCACAAAAAACATGGATTTTATTCGCTAACTACTCATAGTCCGACTTAATTAGGCGGCAGTGTTACCCATGAGGTAATTTTTCATGCATGCATATATGTACAGTAAATCAATATCAGTCAAACCAATGAAATATTGCAGCATGGTGGGTTTTATCGCATTGTTTTTGCTGGAAGTTATGCTAGCATACACACATTTCCTTTTTTCAATATTTTGAAGTAATCTTGATAATTAACAGCTCCTTGTAATCTCTCGCCAACCCAACATTTGTAACTACAGTAAACAAAAGGAGCAATGTGTACAGTAATGGAACACCATCCTCCACTCATGATTGTGGCAGATTTATAAATGATCCTGTCATTCAGTCTTTCTCGTTTTGTTATGTGATTTGCATAATTCCTTTACAGAGCCACTGTATTCTTCACCTATAAAGTAAATAAAGCGTATATGACATTCATTTATTAACACAGAAATATGGAACTGAAAGTGACAAGCCTGTATGATGACCCGACTGTGACCGTGCATTAAATACGTAAGCTTAGTACATGGCTCAAAACTGTTATGTAATACAGAGAAATCATGTTTTCTTGGTTTTCTTTGTCCTTTGGGGAA
The DNA here is from genome assembly GCF_003368295.1 of Carassius auratus. Taxonomy (NCBI): domain Eukaryota; kingdom Metazoa; phylum Chordata; class Actinopteri; order Cypriniformes; family Cyprinidae; genus Carassius; species Carassius auratus. The sequence continues at coordinate 16,132,520 of NC_039262.1, forward strand.
AAATTATTATGTGATTCTAGCGATATTTATGTATGTATATATATGACTTGTTCAAATCTCTGTTAACCTCTGCCTTCCGGGCGGACCTTTTGTCCCCCTCATACTGATCATTACTACAGAAGTGTGAGGAACAACTCTATCTCCTCTTGAATAAATCATGCTCAGGGAGATCTCTGGATGATGACTCATCAATCTGAAAGAATGCTAATATAATCCTTGTTAGCAATGAGTCACGTTATTCAGACGTCTTTACCCATCACCAGATCAGCAGTCTTACATCTGTACATCTAGCGAGAGGAGTGCTGCACATTTCAATCAGTCACTCAGAGTTTTGCTTCCATGCTCACATAATGCCAAACAGTTTCTCAATGATGATTTTTAAACAGAAGTGGAAGTGAGTGAAATGTTGTAAAAAATCTCATCACATGCATCTTTTCTTTAAAGACAGCATGTTTTAATATCATTTTTGAAGAATTTGTTTGAATATCTTCATTAAGTGGGAGGGTTTGATCTGAGAGCGCTCTTCTTGCTCGCCCCTTGGTATTTCTTCTTTTAATTTCCATCTATGTCTGGTGGGGTTTTACAGATACATATAGTTGCACTATATAGTTGTATGGTGGTTATCTATATACAGATAGTGATCAAAGGAGCTCACTCAGCTGCATTAGTAATGGCAGAAGGCTTATTTCATAGTTCTTTCTTTCATTCGGCCTTGTGTATCGTGCTAGACGCAGCTTTAAATAAATGTAATGTTTGGCTTTCTGTACTTTTAAGGCCCCAAATAAGCCCTATAGAATAATATCGAATCAGTCAAGTCTTTTTCTTTCTTTCTTTTTTCTGAGATGGGGCATAGATTTATAGAGGTGTTTCAGGGAGCACAATTTTTGGAAGTTGCAGAACAGATAGAAACTACAATTAAGTAAACAGATTGGTTAGTAGGTAAGTAGATAGATACTGTAAATAGATAAACAGAAACATAGGTAGGTAGCTAGGTAGGTAGGTAGATACTAGAGATACGACGCCTTTTAGTAAAGTGATGCTTTTCTGATGCTTTTGATTGGTTTCGTTTGTTAGAAATTTAGCAAAGTAATCAAATCAGTAATCAGTTACATTACTTTAGGGAGTGATGTGTTAGCAAAAACACATTCACTTGTGCTAAAAAAAATATGAACATGGACTTTAGCTCTTTATATCTGAACATACAGTATACTGGACGTACAAGTCAACATAAATGTACACCACTGTAGCTGTATGAACGAATAGCATGTCAGCCATCATCTCTCCTCTATAGAACCCCTCTCATAGGAAGTAGCACTGAGGGATAAAACTAAAGACTACGCAAGAGGGTTCTGCTCAAATTGTGGATTTAATTGGTCTCCTTTGGTCAAAATGACATGCTCGTAACTGCCTAAAGTGCAGCACATGGCCCTATTACCATTGTGCCCCTGAGCAAAGTGCTTAACCCCAGGTTGCCCCAGAGGGACTGTCCCTGCTTTTGTTATACTTTCAATCCATTACTTCTGAAAAGAAAAAGCTTTTGAAGGACGACATGTTAAATTTGACCTATAATCTATGTCCATTAAGGTTACCCTAACATCATCAAATTAGTGTTAATCATTGATAGAGAGTGAAAATGTTTTCTTTTTAGCTGAGTTACTGTTTGATATATTGCTGTTGATTGTACTGAAGGAATATTTTACACAAAAATTTGAAAATGTGCATCCTCAGGCCATTTAAAAACACATAACTTGCTCACTAAATGGATCCTCTGGAGTGAATGGGTGTCGTCAGAATGAAGAAAAATGTTAATGTAGATGCATGATAATTGACGCATTATTGTGATGTTTGTGTCATCTGTTTAGACTCTAGTTCACTCTCCTGCTATAGAACCATTGGAGAGCAAGTGATGTAATGCTGAATTTCTTAAATTTTTCATTTTTGGGCAAACTATTCCTTTAATACTTGATGGTGAAGCTCTGCCAGGAGCATACTAAACAAACAAACGATTTGCAAAAGTCAGAGATGCGTTGAGTTCTAAGAAACTAGAATGGTTAAACCAGTTATTTTAATGGTAATAAAGTTTATTCTTCATGAAGTTACAGTAAGATCTTGAATTTGATGTCAGTATGGTGACTGTGCAAACACCTGGCCTTCAGCATCTGCTCGCTGAGTTCAGTTCTACCTGATCAAGCTGAGCTAGAGGTGAGGTTCCCACAGCCTTCACACTTCTTATACAGAAGCACAGACTCTGAAGCAGACTATGCTGATGAAGGACATCACACCTTGTTCCTGTTCAGCACTTCAATAGAAAATAAGCAGAGGCCTTAAAAGCACACAATTGTGCACTAAAACATGATCTTTTGAATAAATTATATACTGTATTTAATGTTTAAGTGGCATACATAATCCATAATCTTTCACATGCAAAACACACTTTAAGTCACATTATTTGTGCCATGGTGGATGCTGGTAAATAGAATCTGACAAGCACTAGTGTTTAGTTTTTATTTGTCCTAGTGCTAAATAATACATTGTGTTATATATCCAAATAGGATAGCCTCATTACCAACAGTAAATTACAGTCTCTCAATACATCACAGACAGCGCGCAGACAATGTTTTCCTGTGTGAAACTTTTGGCCAGAGGAGGAATTGAATAGCAAGCTTGACTACACAGTACATTTGCATTCCTCCACATGCGTCTCAGAGCTCACAGGCCCACTTCTCACGCGTAACAAAATCAAGTCGCTGTGGAGCTCTGGGACTCAGCCTTACATGTATTAAGTCATTGCCTTCCTAATCTTGTTAATATTGTCCTACATTGCTGCGCTTATTATTTTGGGATGTGTTCAACACAATTACGCGTGCAGGGCTTGTGTGGACTCTGCGGGGTTGCATCTCACGACTTCGTGCCACCGGGCAGCACAGCTCACTGGAGCAGCGCATGAGTCAGCCCTGTAAATATTTAATAAGAGCTTGGATATTGAGCAGTGGAGCTTTTACAAGGGATTCGCTTTGTAGTGCTGTCATCGCTCTTAATATCACTGTCACATCCTAGAGATCGTAACCTCTTCAATGCTGCGATGCAATGCATCATTCCTTTGATGCTCGGAGTAAAGGCGCTCTGAGGGATTGTTCTGAGACTTTTTGCAAAGCTGAGTGTAAAGATACAGATTAGAATGGATCAAAACTGTTGCTATTAACACCTGCCTGAACAGTCTGTTAATTTGACCCAGATGCCTTTGGGAATCGCTGTGCCTAGTGTAGATCCTTTACTGGGCTCGTTATTCAAAAAGACAGTAATTGTGATTCAACACTGAAAAAAAAATCATGTTCTTACTCAGTATTTTTGACTTGCTGGCCATTGAAACATCCTTAAAGGAAAGTAGTTCACCCAAAAATGAACATTTACGGAACACGTTCAGCAAACTTAAATTTTTAGGACTATTCCATTGAAAACAAGATATTTGGACTCGAATGACGTTAGGTCTGGTTTTCAAAGAAATCTAAAAATACTGATTGAGGTTAATGCTTATGCAAAATAGGAAAAATAAACTTATTTTAAAGGTGCCGTTAATATTTTATATCTTAAGCTTTAGTATATTTTATCCTTCCTTTTGGTGAAGAGAATTATTTAAAAAACAAGACACGTTTTTTTTTTTAAATTAAGCACACGTGATCCCTATCATTTAATATTTTCTTGTGAAGTACACATGTGAATTTCATGTAAAGTACTTGAAGTACACCAGAAATCTGAGATATGCACTTAAATGTAAATATCTTTGTATAATGACCACTAAACTTGACATTTTATTAAAATTTTAGGTGCTTTATTTAAAAAGTTTGATTTTTTTAATTGCCATTTATTTCACAATCTCACAAAACCCTGCAATTCCATCATCGACCTCTGGTGGCTGTGACCTTTTGTTTGGGAAACACTTCCTTCGAATATTTTTAACAATAAACAGTATTTTCTAATCTGGGCTGCTCCAGGCCTGGGACGACATTTTTATAGGTGAACCTTCTACATGCACTCAGAATACAGAATCTGTCTGAATACAGTAAAACAGCTCAAGGCAAGCTTCCTCCACAGAGCATGAATCATTTTACTGTAATTGCAAAGGGTAAGGGTGACTATTTCCTCCTCCTCTTTGCAGCGCATGAAAGATCAAGTCCAATCGAAAATCCTCTCCAGTCCGGTACCACTCTTTCTTATTTCATTAGCCATCATCAAAAGTGCATCTGCAAGGCCTTTGTTATTCCCATTACCGCCCCATAAAAAGGCATCAAATTGGCTATTACCCTGACCTAATGAGAAAATGTCTGCTTCAGTGGAGGAGAGAAGACATTTATGAAAACGATGGTGCCAGAAATGACGATGAGAAATGATGTCTGGCTAACACGCAACCATTCTTTGCCTCCATCAATCAACATTTATCCAACACCCATAGGAATATAATATTCCCTTCTCAAGAGGGGACCACCCACTATCATGTCTCCAGTAGATTTGATTAGGCCATGAATGTGAAGTAATGCAGAACTGATGGAGCTTGACGCTCATGGAGATCAAGTAAGACTACAGAGGCAGTGCTAAAAGCCGAAGAGATAATTTCATAATTTCGCATGCATCCTCTCAACTCCAAATCATATCATCTTTGCTTATGGACACTTTTCCACATCCGTGGTTACCATCCACGTTTACTGTGGGAAAAAATAAAAATAAAAAAAACAGTTTGGATATTCTGCTTAATGTCATCTTTTCTGTTTCATGCCAGAAAATATCAACAAAGGGCATCATCAAAAGAACAATTTCTTAATAATTACATATTTATATTTGTAAAATTAAACATGTATTTTCAGTCACTTCTGACCAATTAAATGCATTCTTGCAAGATTGAGTAAAAAAATATCAAATAAATAAACTTACTGATCCCAAACTTTTGAATGGTAGAGTTTTTTTTAAAGACCCCCCCCCACCCCCAGTTATGTTTACATTTCTTTACATCATCCTTTCCCATTTTCTCTCTCTTTCTGAATTTTTTTCTTCTTTAGTTTCCCCTAAATTCGCTATTTCCACATAGTCTGTGTAATGCAGTGAGACTCTCGATTCTGTTAGCTCAGCTTCTTCTAGTTTATCGTTTGCTTGCATGACCTTTAAACCATTGTGAACTCAGTCATTGAAAAATGAACCTAATCGATTACCTATAAACTCGGACTTATCCTTTAATTACTCACTAAACACATGTCTCATGTACATCATGTCGAATTGAATTGTATTTGTAATTGTGTTGCAATTAGCTCTAGGAAACTGTTTAAATGACCCTGTTAGTTTTCATTCTGGTGTTTGTAATCGTGTGGGTTGGCACGTAATCGCCTTATGTGCATACATTTCTAGACTACCAGACAAGTTTAAAGTATGTCTCAGTTGATGACTCTTTATTGCACTCGTTCATATTGATAACACTAGTAAAAACAGGCAGACGACTGACACACGGATGAATCATTGGCCCAAAATTGATCTGCGTCGCTGGTGTCTCGGCTAGAAATGAATTGCTGCATCAGAGTGCAGACGGTACTATCATCACTCAGCCTCCGTTCACTCACATGTGCAGTTAATTAATGCTTTGGTTTGCATAGACCGTTAATGTTGATCAAGCTCCTGCTGGTCTTTGCCATGCGTGTCAAAAGCGGGTGAATGTGAGGATGATTGGTGCACAGACCCTGCTCTGTTCTCTGAAGGACTGGGCTCTTGTCAGTCACTGATGTGATTTGAAGTGCCTCTCGCTTTCCACTGGAACCTTACCTCTCTGCTGATGCTGTTCATCCTTTCTGTCTGAGCCATTTTTTCCTGTCCGCCCTCTCAGAACATACTGGTAACAAAATAACAATAGATTTCAGAAACTATTTTGGTCTGCGTTTCCATGGAAACGCTCGGGTGTAAGTTGGGATAGGATTAGGGGGATATTGCCAATGTTTTCTGGCAAAGATATATTAGCAGACTAAAAAGCTACATAGCTGGCTGTGGCGTTGAATAGAATTTCTGTGTATACTTGAAACATTCTTTGACATTTGGCAGATTTTATTAGTTCTTAATATATTAATCCTAACATTACTAATGTTTTTGACAATAATAATAGTTATAATATAGTAATAAAAATAAAATCACAACCCACATTTCTCTCCAGATACTTCTAGACACTCTCACTTGAGTCTAGCCCTTGATTTTTATATATAGCAGCTTTCTAAAGTGCCCTTCTGTGATCTGCAGCTCTTCTGTACGCCACCATCTTTGGAAACGTGACCACCATCTTTCAGCAGATGTACACGAACACCAATCGCTACCATGAGATGCTGAACAATGTGAGAGACTTCCTGAAGCTCTATCAGGTGCCTAAAGGACTGAGCGAGAGAGTTATGGACTACATTGTGTCCACATGGGCCATGACCAAAGGCATAGACACAGAGAAGGTGGGTAACCTGCTCCTCTTTCTGATGTATTTAGCAAATACCTCATTAGCCCTAATGAGGGAAATTATAATTTTTCTTCTTATTGAATATATTAATATATTAATATATATTAAGAAACATATTTTGTTGGAAATAAATTGGGGTATTTTAATTTTGATCTAATACAAAGATTGGAGGGATATTTGAAAAACCCTTATATACAATAGTGGCATTATTTATGCAGGTTTATTCTCTGCAAACATGGGCCATCGTGGCTGTTTTCATCAGTGTTTTTTGTGAAAGACACATTTGGAAAACTTATTTTAATTTAGCTAAGCAAGGCTAAGAATGTGGTTTTGATCATGGATTACAGTGTCCTCATCTCTCTTTCTGATGAAGACATTTGGATGTAAGCAGTGCAATCCCAAATACTGAACTAAAGAGAAATGCTATCATGCTGTGAGAAATGTCAAACTTAAAATAAGGGAGGTGGAGAAAAGCGGGCCATCTTTTTTGTGTAAGTGTCTCTCCATCAAGACCTCCTTTTGTATTTCATTCTAAAAGAGGAATGGAAATTGCATAATATCCCAGGAGACATCAACCCTCAGGGAATGTAGTAGATCTATTCAACCTCTAGCTCAAATTTAGACTTCTCTGATTTTCATGCAGTGTGGGGTGAGAAATCCTCTCCATTTATTTATGTATGGCACTGGACATAAGAGACAAATTTAAACATTTTCAAAAAGACAGCAGAGATGGACATGTGCAAAGCAATAAATGTACATGTTGTGACTTTTCATTTAGCAGAACATGTTCCAAAAGCCTAGATATTTGTTATACATGTGTATAACAGTGTTCATTTGCATTGTTTATCATGACCTGAGTAGTAGATCAGAATTTGAATATAGATTAATAGGCCTTGTACAGGTAATGGAGGCACAAAGTGTAATTTGTTTCTGCATTTGTAATTGCATTCTTGTGAAGTCAGGTCAAGTGTATTAGATCTTTTCCATGCACAGAACAGCCTACATGCGTGTGCATCTCCACATTATGGAAACATTAGCTTGTAAAAGCATCCAGAACATGCCTAATTTTTTATGGGCACTTGATGTAATATTAATGCCATTCTGCAGGAGATTTATTAACAACGTACATACAGTACAATACGTACAACAATAATTGCAGCCATTTCAAGTGCAAAAAAGCTTAATACATGCTTCTTTCGGCCATTAAATAATACCAACACAAATACCTGTAATTTGATGAGTGCATAAGTTAGGGAAATCACATTGCGAGATTCATTTGGACACTTTCCTCCCATAAATTTTGTGTCTGAAAAGAAAACTCCTACAAATGCATATTCAGTAATATGCATTCAGAAATGGCAAAAAGTTAAATAATTATATATATATATATGATGAGTTCAGATGCAAAAGACTCTAAATGCCATCTGAAATTTATGTCATTTTTATATATTAAGTTAAACAGGTAAATAATATTTTTTGTATATTCACATCGAATGTACAGATATTAATATGATTTATTAATACTTAATAAATTCTATAAACCCCTATTTTATATAATTTGACTTTGTTATTGACAAAATCAAATTTACTTAGCTGTCAAGACGCCACAGAGACTTGATTCCTGTACTGTAATCAATACTGAGGCCCTCAGCTAAATGAGACACTTAGGCTCATTAATGAGCCACTGTATTTGGGTCCTTATTGGAATCAATAAACTGTTAAAAAAACCTATGATTTACAGAAAGAAACAGTTCTAATCATCTTTTGTTATTATACATAAAAGTTAATTGTTAAACACTTGTGTCAGAGGCAGCTGATCATGGTATGCTAATAGCATAACAGTATAAACATTATTGAATATTTTTAGAACCTCAGGTTCTTCAACTCGGTGTTAACTGTAGACTGCACGCAAGTGAAATATTCAGAAATTGACATTTCCAAATATCACCAGCAACTGAACATGTTTCTGTTTGACTTCTTTTTTCTCTCTAGACCTAAGTAATGAAGCGCAGTAAGGCAAAATAAACTCATTGCTTACAAATGGATTTCTGTGCTCTAGCCTATCATTTTAATTACTGACGTACTCCACGTTATTATCTGACTCTCTGTAATACTTGATTCTGATTGGTTAATCAAGATGTTCTGCAGTAAAATATCACATATCACTCATATCGCTCCATTGTCTTTTTTCTCACAAATTTAAAACATTTTAAGTTTGAATAAATTTTCAGTCTTTGTTTGTTTGTTCTTTTATTTATTTATTAATTTATTCACTGTATGATTTTATAATTTTTTATCCAGATTATTTTACATATTTGACCTTACATTTTATATATATTATTATAATTTTTAATTTACATAAGTAGCTGTATATATATATATATATATATATATATATATATATATATATATATATATATATATATATAAAGGGGCATCCTTATGTATGTAGCCAAAAATTCTATAATATGAAATTGCAGCTCCAAAAAACAACAAATTCAGGTTTTATACCAAGTTAAGAGAATATGTCATTAAGACATGAATTTTCTTGCTTTACTCGCTAGGTTCTGTCCATCTGTCCTAAGGACATGCGTGCAGACATCTGTGTGCACCTCAACCGCCAGGTGTTCAACGAGCACCCCGCCTTCCGGCTGGCCAGTGACGGCTGTCTGCGCTCTTTGGCGGTGGAGTTCCAGACCACACACTGCGCTCCAGGAGATCTCATCTTCCACGCAGGGGAGAGTGTGGACACCCTTTGCTTTGTGGTTTCTGGATCGCTGGAGGTCATTCAGGATGATGAGGTTATTGCCATTTTAGGTGAGTTAAGTCATTCTTTTAGATTTTTGTGTTGTTATGCTATTTTAGTATCCATTAACTAATATAACATTATTAATATTAGTTTTTACTTTAAGATTTTCATTTTCATTCTTTAATTTCAGTTTACTTTAGTAATCTTAGTAATGTGCATTTATTTTAATTTTTTGTGTAATTTCAGCACTTAAATTGTAAAAATGTATATATATATTCAGGTTCCAAAGCTTTTCAGTTTGTGTTTTTATTTTATTGTATTTTATTTAATTTTTCTTCAATCAATGAAAATCTTAGATTTAAATAATAGCAAGACTGGCAAAGTTGCCATTGTGACAACTTACCCCATATATAGTGACAACATTCCCCATTGTGGTCACAAGAAATCAACTGTGTGTTCAATAAACTGTATCTGTTTCCTTAGCCAATAATGTTGAAAAAACATTATGATGCTTAAAATTTTAAGCAGCCTGAATATTCTTGAAAACAAATACAAAACACTGTTTTATTGTAATATATACTTTACTACTGCTGTTAATATTTTCTGCACAACATCCCATATTCTCATTAAACTCAAGAAAGCCCAACGCTGCATAATTAGCCAGTTTGTTTTACAGTAATACTTCAGAGCTCTACAGGTTTTTCCTGAGGGCACACACCGCAGCTCCAAAACATATCAAGCTTTGGATAATTGCAGGAAAAGATCAAACTTATAAAGTGCACAATACTAATGCAGTGGGTCCTAAAAGATGGTTTTCACGCAGGATCTTGAAAAGTGAACTTGCTAGAGTTAATTCTCCAAAGTAACATAAAAGCCCACAGTCTGCTCCTTGCGTTATATGTGGCATTTGTTACTCTGTCCACGCTGTCTCCTTATCCTGCAGTAATGGAACTGTGGGGACCGATTCTCCGTCCATTGATTGTTGAGTCTTTTGTTTCACAGGGATGTGCACTGATAGTTCACACAGTCTCCAGTGCAGCCAGTGCTCTAACAATGACCAGATTTGTTGTCAACAGAAAAAGGCATATTTTTAGGCATGCAAACCGTTCTTGTAAAAGATGAGTAAGTCCTGGCTTGTAAACCTCTTATTAAAAATGGACTAAACAATAACTATCCAGACATTGTTGATTTGTCCAATTGTGTACAGCTTTATTTTTGTCTCTGAAACAAAAGGACAGTTACTAGCTCTGTATTTAACTCTGAGCCTGGAACCAATTCCACTATGAACAATAAAAACAACACGTGCGCATACAGGCACATTTGAAAACTTTTCTCTTTCTTCGAATGGAGAATTTCTTGATCTCTTCATCTCTCGAGTCTTGCTGATGTACCGCTGCCACAAGAATGTGACGTGCCCTTCACTGACTTAACTGCAAACGACATGACATTAGACCTTATGAGACACTGTAGAGAGGACGTTAACATCCCTTCTCTCTAATGGGGATTTGGATCAGATGCTCTTTTGCTTTAATGATTATGAAATGAAATAAGAATCAAACACTGTGAGTTAATTAGCCCCAAGGCGTTTACTTGAACCCACCAGACTAAACCTGCTGGGCTCCTAATGATGCCCCTCATCAAAAGCACTGAACACTGGGTACTTTGTACAGATTCTCTCCTGAGTGTGGTGTGTGAACTTAGAAGATCCTGCACCTATGCCAATGTAAGAGCTATGGAAACTTGTGTCTGCAGTGGAATAAAATTAATTATTATTAGGTATTTGGGTCTATTTATCACACAAGTCTGAACTGTAGAATACACATTTTTATACAGTTTTATTGTATTTTCTTCGCTTAGTTTGCATGTCATAATTCTGTTTTGTTTTGTTTTTTGCTATGGAATAACACATGTTCCTTTTCTTGTAATTTTGAGTTAGCATCTTGCAATTGCAGAAAAATGAAATGTTGTCAAGTCTTGATTGAACACATTGTGTAAATTCACAGTGCATGGTGGGAAAAGCATCCAGGCAAATTGAAAGGGTTTGCATACTTTTTCCTGCAACTTTATTTCTGATGTTGTTTCAAACTAGACTGCCTGTCTCCTGTCCTAGGTAAGGGTGATGTGTTTGGTGATGTGTTCTGGAAGGAATCCACACTGGCGCATGCCTGTGCTAACGTGAGGGCTCTGACATACTGCGACCTGCATGTCATCCGGAGGGACGCGTTACTCAAAGTGCTGGAGTTCTACACGGCCTTCGCCAACTCCTTCTCCCGAAACCTCATCCTCACCTGCAACCTCCGCAAGCGGGTAAATATCACGTACTAATGGCAACAGACTTTTGCTGAATCCCTTCTTAAAAGCCTTGGAAAATAGAACTCTAACATGATCGCCCACTTTTTCTCAAGTCTTGGTTTTTTTCCTGCATTGGCATTTGACATAAAACATCTAGACATTAGAAAACTTTAATAAAACCAACCAGCTCTAAGATGAATTACATGATGATAATCTTCAATTTAAAGCAAAAAGGTACAGTAGACAAAAACTAAATACAAAGAAAAAAGACAAGAATGTTCACTGCTTTATGAGTGAAATAAAGCACTTATTTTTTATATTTCTTTCTTCTGTTGCCATATCAGTCATATTTTTTTTTGTTTTCGAGATTCAAGCACATCCTGGTGCACTTTGACCTGAATGTGTGTTGAGAAGTCCTGCTGTGTGCTTTGTTGGAACGAGTTCAGAGCTCTGTTGTGGCTTTCAGACCTGACCTCACATTCCTTAAATACATAAATGATTCATTCTGACAGACCGCCCATGGAGAACTTTGGGTCTCTTGACAAAAGAAAGATCCTGTGCTCTCACAACACAATTAGAAGACCTTAGCTGTGCACCTTACTGCCACTGAGTTACATAATTAGTGAGCATTGTGTAAAACTATATTTAGATCCAAAATGCCTCTATAGCTGCATCTAATCCATATTATTGAGGAAACGATGCACTGAAATGAGGTATGTTAATGTCATTTTTAAATAACGAGGGAAGGGAGATCCTTCTTGTATGTTTTCAAGTAAACAAAATAAATGACTACATTCTTTCATAGAACTGCTGGGCTTCTTGGACACAGACAAGAATTCCTCTGGCCATAGCAAAAAAGGACCTGTCTAATGAGAGGATACTTTGCTAAGGGCACAAAATAATTGATTTAAAGGCTTATGGTTCTTCAAGGTCTCTGAGTAAATTTGAGTTCATGAATTTTGCATGCAGTTGATTTGTAGAGCTTGGGATATGGCTTTCCTTACTAGATTACATGCTTTCACTCCTAATGAAAAATTCTTGTCGTATTAATACTTTTGGTTTTTAATGTACAGTACATACAGTGATTTTACTGTTGAATATTATTTGAATATGCTATCTTAGACTATAGATCCATTGTTTATATTAGACTTCATTAAGAAGCATCATTTATAGTGATCAGGCTGAGGTGAAAATAGTGTGAGGTGTTATAAGGGCAGACTGTTGGTTCTTTGTTGGTGGAGTGAGAGAGGTGCCCCATCGCCCCGCTGCGCTCAGTCGACTGGGTAACGCTGCTGATGGGCTGGCTTTATTGAGGAGAAATGCCCCCCCACAGCGCACACTCTGAATAAAGCATGAGTCAAATCAGCAGGAATACACACACACACACCAACTAACACACACCACACACTTTTATCATGCATGATAATAAGAAGAGGCTTGGCCTCCTACTTATATTATTATGTTATTGTCATCTCACTTGCAGGTCAGAAACTTAAATTTGTAGTTAAAGCATATGAAATATTTGATTGTATATTATATAAGTAATTACTGGACTATTTAATCATATCTGAATAATAATATATTATATTCATATTAATGCAAACACAAAAATACAGAAAAATGTATAATAATTTAAATAACTGTATATACTGTATGTGTGTGTGTGTGTGTGTGTGTGTGTATATATATAACTTTAAAAAAATATTTCTGTGTGGCAAAGCTGAATTTTCTTCAGTGTTACATGATTATTATTATTAACATTTATTATTATAAAAAAATATTATTATAAAAAAAAAATATTAGACTTTTATTATTCATTTTCTTGGATGAGTAGAAAGTAAAAAAAGAACATGTATTTGAAAATGTATTTTTATTTTTTTATTATGTGTTTTCTGTCACTTTGGATCACTTTTAATGCATCCTTACTGAATAAAGTGATTAATTACAAAATCGTATTCACCCTAAAAATCCTGGATTTTTTTTTCACTGAACTTAACACAGTGCATTCTGGGGATGGGCGAAAGATATTTGTGATGATGCCTTAGAATTTGGCTAAAAAGAGGTGTTTTAGGAGGCGGCATTATTATAAAAATAAAAGATTCACAGCCCAAGTTCTCACACTTTCTTTAAAGGTTTCTTCAGCTGTCCTTCAGACTCCCTCATTATCACTTATCTCTGCTGGTCAATGTCTGAACGGCTCACTGAGGTCCTGATTGTAAGGAGAAAAGCTCATTGAAAGCCCTGTAAATATCTCTGAAGCAAAGGTCACTCTAAAAGAGCCACAGAGCCCCAGGCCTTTTGCCACTAGTGTGTTAGTGAGTGAATTTTTCCACAGCTTTATATCCAGTCATGGATTAGCTGTGTGGTGTGCTTTGTAAAGAACTGTTCTTGTGAACTCTCTCTTTTTTAGTTAAAGTAACTCCTGTGGTTCATGATGGTTAGAGTAGATCGCATTAAGCTTTGTGGAGCTGACGAGCTTTGATGGTTTGATATTGACAGACATAGTTCGGCAGTTTTAAAGGAAATGTCTGAATATATCAATCCTGTTTCGAGGCCGTTGTTCAGTAGACCAGTGGTTCTCAAACTTTTTACAGCCGGGTACCCCCTAGGGCATTTAACATTCTTCTACTCACCCCCTCTCTCCCACTTTGACTGCAGTCACACCTTTTCTATTAAAGGACAATATTTGCCCCCTTAAATTTATTTACAGGTGCAATTTTTTTTTTTTATAGAGGCAAAGATTTTCTATCCTTATTAATTGTGTTTAATGCCATTTTCTTAACATTCCATTGTGTATTATTAATATAATAAATAAAGCAAAAATTATGGCAAATGGAAGTGGTACTTGTAGGTGTAAAAATAAATCCGCCAATAGGTGGTGGCAAGTCAGTGTCTTAATGAGAATCATTCTTTCTTTCATTCATGCATTCATTCATTCATTCAGTAATGAAGAGAAATGCTGTAGTTGTGAATGGATTATTAATCACTGACTCTCAGAATCATTAAAAGCCGCAGATTCATTCACTAACGAAATTCCTGCTTGGAGACGCACACCAGATAATAGGATTTCGTTGGAACTATTATTATTTGTTTCAAATTATATAATAAACAGGATGTTAAATATTCATGAAATATTACCTATTTTGTTGAACTGATGTAAAAATGTATGTCACGTTTGCTATCGTTCGGATATTTAGGGAAATGTGTATTCTTGCTCGTATTAACATGAAAAAAAATTACATGTCTGTCAAAGAGAGTTTAAATTGATCTTAATGTACAGTCCATGTAAATATTTGCTCTACTTTAAAGATACATTGAACAGCAGTGTGATTTGCTAAAGCAGCATATTCAGCGGGCATCCAGCTTGTGTAAATGGCGTCAGTTTTGACCGCAGAAGATGAGTTAGGCTGATTGGACATCATGTATTTGAGAGTTTACGTGGCACTCCCATTTTCCTGTTTTTACATTAGAAGCAGCATTTTGCTTGTCAGAAATACATCTGACAATAAATCTGTTCTGTTTTAATGTTAACTTTAAGTTGGGGTAGAATGAATGCCAAAAATTTGGTTTGCGTTCCCCCTCCGTTACCTCACGTACCCTAGTTTGAGAACCACTGCAGTAGACGATCCTTTTGCTAGATCAGCAGACAATACAAGCCAGTCTCAAACGAACTGTTGTCTTTGGCTGCTGATTAGTGTCAGATCGGAGTCTTTTTTTGCCCGAGCTGATTCATCTAGACAGCAAACGCAAAGAGGAAGCAGAATCCTCCACACCTGCCACGCTTTCCTCCTAACAAGATTTACAAGGCCTTTGGAAAGCTGCAAACCCCTGCCAATAAGGTGGGCGAAGCAACTTTATCATCCCCTCCATTACCAACAGGACAGGCAGAGAGATGCTCTCTCAGCAACAAGAGTAAGATTCATAAATTCAGAAATCCTCAGAACACAGTGCATCCAGAAAATAAGCCGTGCTTAATAGAACAGCTCACTTGTTTGGTGCATTGGTGCATTGTCCCACAGTGAATCCTTTTAAGAATTTTACATTCATGGATCTTTTACATCTATTTTTAATGCCTTGCAAACATGAACGTTTGGATTTCTGTGATGCACTCTACATTGTTGTTGCAAATTCTGAGGATTTGTCACCAAGGTAATGTTATCTAGCTGGATGACATGGATAGGGTTTTTTCAGATTCTTCCCAAAATTGCATGCTAGTCTCGGAGGCATCCGTATGAATGTGTATGTACTGTTTTGTTCTGTTCAAAAGTTTGGTATTAGTAAAATTCTTTAAATGTGACAAGGCAAGCAGTATAGCAAGGGCACATACTGTAAGGGCACAAACTGCTGTTAGGGTGGTGTCACATACCGTACATAGGCATCTAAAAACCTGACGGAGAATATGCAAGTATTAGCTCATTTTGAGAGATTTTGTGGAAGAAAAGTGGTCAGTTGTATCCTAGAGGAGGCAAGACACATTTTTTCCATTTGTCTTTAGTAAATAATGAATAGAAACAATTACAGCTGCTCCGTCTCATTGCCAGAAGGCAGTACTGAGGTATCCGTACAAATTTTTCCTGTAATCTGGGCAGGACATGTTCAGCATTGTTATGTAAATAATGAGACTGGCTGATCTTATGCTGCAGGCTGTTTCAGTTTTCTTAAATCTTTGTTGATAAGTTTGAAAAGCAAAGCAAGTAGATCACTATAATATTTTCTGTGGCCACTGTGGATATTATCGATAAAAATAGTAACTCTAATGGGCCATATACCTTCTCTTACAGAATTACTTCAGGGATACATCTTAACTTCAAAGGCAATATCTCAGTGCACCAAAATTACTTTTGAAGGATCCATGAAGCTACATTTGTCCTGATCTCCAGTCTATATTACATTCTTGAAACTTTGTGGCGACATTAAATAAGTTTAATAATAATGGAAATTAAGTATGGTTAAGTAGATTATATCTGAAACTTGATATAGCAAACATGAAAAGCAGTGGAAAAGTTCTTTTCACTTTAAAAATGAATCATAAATGTGCATTTTTCACCAAAATGTTCATAATCAAACTCACACTTGAGAAAATAATAATATAATAAATTTTAGACAACTCTTTTATGATTTTCTCTTTTGTTATTGTCTTGAGACACTGACTTTATTCCACTTGATTGTCATTAAATCTGTGCTGATCCAGAAATGATCCTTTTAGACTAGTTGAGGTTGGCTTGGAGGTTTGTGGGAGGAGACATGAATTGATTAAATGCAGCTTTTTGGCTCCAAGAGTAAAGGCCAAGATAGGTATTGATCCCCAAAGAGAGACTCTAATTTTATGGCTTGCAAAATGGCACAGGCTCTCTGTAGCCGATGTATTCTTGACAGGAAGCATTATAGGTGAGTGAAAAGTGGCACTTGAATGTCTGAATGCAGAAAAATGGACGCGATCGTCTGAAAGGGACTATCTTAGTCCTTACTTTGAAGTAGTGGGCAAAAATCTGCTGATTGGCTGGCCGTGATTGGAAAGTGCTGAGCGGGCGTTCCTGGGCTGGTGATTCCTTAACATTGGGATGGGATGGGGGGTGGACCCTGTCTCTGGCAGATCTTCAGCTCTTGCTATAGTTAAAGCAGCAAAGCGGAGGAGTGTTGAATGGGAGGGGGGATGCAAAGGAAGGATAAATGCCTGCCAGATCCCATTAATCTTCACTGTTGGATTTTGCTGTGTTTGGAATACTCAATGCACTTTTGTTTCAATTCCCTTTGCTTTTTGCCTTTACATCCATTTGCACTGCAGAAAATCATCTGAATCTTTCAAAACTCAGGGACACATGTCAGATCTCCTACAGTGATTATCGCTGAGTTGTTTTACACCCAAACATATGTAATAGAGCAACACCAACCATCAAAACAACTACCCTTGTGGGTCTCAGTCTTCACAGTTTATTTGCCCCTTTATTTCTACGCAATGTGTGACTTATTTTCTACCATTACACAGTAATATACTTTTTGTGTTTGTTGTGCTTAAAGCAAAAGTGCTCAGTCTAAAAAATATTTCCATTCCTGCTTTAACACCAACAAAGGCGTGTTAGAAATACATGACTGCCTACATTTCTGCAAAACTTACCCATACACACATTTCAGTTTCCACGTGAAATGAATATGGCAATAAAAACACCCACAGTTTTTGCTCCTTTTCACACAAATTATGGTTATGATATTGATACAGGAGTCAAAAGAGCTCAAAGCCTTGTATAAGGAAGTTAAAACAGCACGGTAGCTTCAGCAAACGAGTTTTCAACTCACGTTTGCTTTTGTTAACATTGTCAGTTAGGTTTAGGTTTCAGTGTAGGTGGAATGTTCATTTTAAATGCAGTAGAGGACATCTCGTTTCTAAACTGCCGAGATACGTACAACAAACAACATGCAGTAAAACGCTGCCAGAGATTTTTTTGTTTGTTTGTTTGTTTTATATACTGTATATGAAAGTGACGTGAAATACAGCCAAGTATGGTGACCCATACTCAGAATTTGTGCTCTGCATTTAACCCATCCAAAGTGCACACATACAGCAGTGAACACTCACACACACTGTGAACAGACACCCGGAGCATCCGTGGAGCAGTTGGGGGTTCGGTGTCTTGCTCAAGAGCACCTCAGGCGTGGTATTGAAGGAGGAGAGAGGGCTGTACATTCACTCCCCCACATACAATTTCAGCCGGCCAGAGACTCGAACTCACAACCTTTGTGTTAAGAGTCCAATCTCTAACCATTAGGCCATGATAGACATTTCAGTGGGACTGTTCAGAAATGTTAACTAAATGAGAACCAGAATCAGTAAGTTACCATGTTATTTCATTCTGCTCATGGGATAGCAGATTAAAATTAGGGCTTTAGACCACTTTCCTCGACTTGCATCCCAGTCCACAGATACTTAATTTATCTTCAGCTGCAAATAGATGTAGTTTCAACAGTTTCTAACAAAACTAAAGCATCAACAGCTGTACAAAAGACCGCAGAGACTCAAAAACTTTCAACAGCTGCTGTTACTACACCTCAGCGGGGCTAATGTGAGTAATTTGAATAATTTCAAACCAGGCACAGAAATAAACCTTGTGAGTTGATTATCATATAATATACAAAAAAAAAAAAAAAGATCTCTGCACCTGGGTATAATATGACTCATAACCTTTTCAAACCATGTCACAATGCAAACCAGAACAAAGGCGAATGTTTTTATGCTTCTCAAGAAAAACTATAAGTGTCAGCAGTCATGCTGTGCATTAGACTTTGATTAATTTTCCAATGCTGGTTGTGCTTATTGCTTAATATAGAATGATAAACACCAAACTAGTGCAGGGTAATTCGGCTACTTATGAAATATGAATTTCTCTTACAGTACATACACATACACACATTTTATACAGTTTACCACTTTTTTTCTTGAATTGAAATACACAAAATAACACGGTTTTAATTAAAAAAGGTGTGTTAAAGTGTTCAAAGACGTCTATAACTCATGTTATTTGCCTGGCTTTTGGAGAGGTTTTATGAATTTATATTTTTAATAAAGAACAGCCTTCAGTTTATTTATTTATTTTGGTGGTTCAATCTTCAATAACCAATTTAAATAAAAGTAAATAATGTAAATCTAATCAATAGGCAAAAAGAGGATTAATTTTATGTGGTTTATCTTAATGCATTGTATATATTTTTTGAAAAGTAAGAGGCATTCATAAAACCTGAATGAAAAGAAAGAAATGGATTTTTGTATGTCATGGCCTTTTCCCTCATAATCTACCTCATCCCAAGGGATACAGTACATCGGGGCAGTATAACTGTCACCGTTCCCGCTGTCTGTCACTCAGTCACTGTCAGGGCATGTTATGTTCCATGTGGCTCTTGTCATGAGTGATGAAAGTGTCTCTCATTACTTTCATGTATTTATCAAAGTCAGGCAACGTCCAAGGGAAATAAACAAGACTGAGAATGTTTTCTTTAGAAAATGGGCCTTTTTTCTTCTTTAACTACAGTAAATGCATCTATTAAAGAAACAGGTATTTGAGAGTGTTACTTAATTGACAGCATCGCCTGGATTATTCCTAAAATACGTATCGCATGAGAACCAATTGGTAAAATAAAAAATAAAAAATAATATATATATATATATATATATATATATAATTTAAAAAAAGAAAATGTAAAACATTAAAATACTCCCAAATACTCACTTGATTTCAGAAGTTTATATCCCAGACATTTACTTAATTTACAATGAAAAAATACTATCCTTCCGTGTATATGTATGAAAAACTCTCTTAGTCTCAGAGCTGAACTCTGTTGTTTGTTTGATTAAATGCTATTATGAGTTTCTTACCGTATTTCCAAGTGCACACATTTTAGGCATATACTGTAAATGAGTAATTGTACCATTTAAGTTGGACATCTCTTGAGAGCATTTCCTGAATGGTTCAGTTAAATAATTGCTTTGTTCAAAAGTATTGCACATCAAGTTAACCAAACATTGTTTAATAGTACTCTAGCTTACCTTTATTTATGTCACAATGCTTCTGAAGCAAAGGAACCAAAACTAAAATACTGTACTTGTAAAAAGTCTCAATTCCTCTCTATAGAGAGGTTTATTAATATGCTCACTTTGCTATTTAATCTTTTTGTTAATCTTGGCCTAAACAGCTTGGTCATGTGCTTTAATTCGAAATAGGGGAAGTGAGATAAAGCACATTTTCTAGGTCCAATAAATCATTCATGTTGTCTTTTTTCCTCCGTAACCACGTGGCCTGGTTTCTGAGCTCATGCATCCTGCTCTACTTCTGTCTCAATCAGCCACACATAGTGTAAAATGTTGGTCTTTATATGTTACACTGACTATTTCTTCCAGTAAACTTAACCACACTGACAAATCTTGTGATAATGTTGTTCAAAGAGATAGTCCACCCAAAAGATTTAAGTTGTGTAATTATATTCTCATTCTAATGTTGTTCCTGACCTGAATGACTTACTTTCATCTGTAAAACACACAATAATATATTAGATGTAGTATTTTTTGAAGTTTGTTTGTCCATGATTTTTGTCAATGGGGTCTGAAACAAGTCATTTAACCCCTTAAAGGCCATGTTGCAGGTTAACCACCACTTTTGATTAATGGGTACATAAATCTTTCAAGATATGTATATCATTTTTAAAATGTCTCAAAAATGGTCTTAAAGACCAGTTTTTTACGTTTTTGGTATTAACGTTTTTTTTTACGCAACTCGGTGATGACGTAATGTTGGGGAGAAGTGGAGGAAAGGTAGCCTCAGCCTAGTATGATGCTGCGTTCCAGGCAGCCCATAACCCATGTTTTTCCAACCTTAAACCCGTGAAAGTGTACTGGAACGGGAGTCGAACCCGTGACTTCCCACCCGCGAACTCGTGTCTCGCACTAGATCGATGTACTGAGTTCAGAAGTCACACAGCACGCGAAACAACGATGGCAGCCCCTACGAATAATTCTGCCTATGGATGCAGTGTTTATGCAAGTGGTACAGGTTGAAAAAACTATTTTAGGTCAATGTAACGTTGCAATAAAATAAATAATCTAGCTACAATTCCTTGTGCTCAGAAAGTTTGGCATAACTTGCCTGGAACAGTACAAAGTCGTTAGTCGTGGTATGAAATAGTGATTTCGAGCTCAAAAACCTGCCTGAAACGCAGCATCAGAACTATAGCGATTGACTGGGATGAGGAAGAGGTGGCAAGAGCCAACATGTATGATGGCCCGCAGCCGTGTAATTTCGAACCTGCCAGACGTGAGAGAGGGCAAATGAAGAATTGCCAAGAACTGATGTCCGTCAAAGCTAATTAAATGCATGGTCCGAGGAGAATGAGTGGAGAGTTGGTGAAGTGTCCTGGTGAGTTGCTATCATTTAGCATCGCAGCAATGAGCACTGGAGCTAGTCTACGAGCAGCAGTGCACAATAACGACACATATATTTTTTTTACTGTCATTGAATAGCACAGAGTGAAAAATCTACGTTTTCTCTCTAACTATTGACAGTGATCATGACGTTAGTTCAGATAAGTTCTGGTAACTTTTGTCATAGTGTCGTAGAACTGGAAAACTTTGTCTTTGTCATCTAGAAATAGAAAGCATCATGCTAGCTATATGGGTGTTTCTAAGCGTTTATCTCTTCCTCCGGTGAAAATGTTGCAATCGTAGCCGTGTGTCTGTCGCTGTGTTTGGCAGGTGCTTGTGTGGGCGGTGCCGTCCCATGGAAACTGTGTTGGAAAGCTTGTGTTGTAGGGAAGTGAGTGGGTTTGGGTCGCTGTTGGACAATATCTCTCTATCTATCTATCTGTCTGTCTATCTATCTATATATCTAGTCTATCTATCTATATATATCTGTGTATTTATCTATTTATCTATAATCTGAATACTCTCGTCTGCTACTCGTCTCTCTAGTCACTCTCAATGCTCTCAAGGCAGCTTTGGTAAATTCTCTCCCCAACGTGACGTGATGCAATGCACTGTGGGAGAAAGGAGACCGCTGTAAGATAGTACCTACTTTTTCGTATTATATTCCGTTTTGTGATACCCAACAACATAAAATACAATGGATAACAGTTTAAATGTTTATTACCAACAAGCAAATCGCACAAATTCATAAAAAAATTAACCCTGCAATACGGCCTTTAAACTTTCATTGTAACGGTTTTCAAACAGGTTTCTTGCTTCACAGTATTCTGAAACAGTCCAGCACTATTGCCTGAGTTGCTGTTGCTGTGTGGGGCTGATGCTATCTCAAGAAATTTAGAAGAAATGCTGTGTAGATTTGTCCCTAATACTCCTACTGTGACAGTTCTGTTGCAGGCTGGACAGCTTTGGTGTTCAAACATGCAGCAATACTAGTCTAATACTACAGCTCATTAGTTTGAGTTTCTGTCCAGGAGTGAATGCACAGCTATGTTAAATAAAACAAGACTGACCCGGCATGCCTGTGCAATTATTCCAATTATAAAATCCATCTTTGTTGGAAGAAGAAAAAAGTCTCTTCACACAGGTGAAGAATGTTAGAATAATAACGCTTGCTCTTGAGAGTTTAAATGAAATATTGGATTCTTCATTAAAATTCCCCATGGATGCTAACAGATCATTATAACTCTCTAATCAGTTTTCCTCTGCCACAGAGATACGTTGTTTCTTTCTGTCTCTGCTTTTTATTCAGCAGATAGCTTGAGCATTGTGATAATTGTCATTATCCAATAAGAGGTTGCACAAAGGGAATAATTAAACAGCGTGCATAACTGGGTCCAAAGAGTAAATTCTGTATATTATTATTCGGCATAATGGCACTTCACATAATTCACAGCTCTTTTTTTATTCCAAGGGCACATAACATTGGATCTATACATTATAAACATCACTTACACTGCATTTTTACATTCATATACAATGTGTAATGGTGTATAATGGTAGACAGAGATTACGGTACTATATTTAGCTATAATAAGCAGTCTTACTGTATCCTTTACCCTCTGAAGGATGTGGCTTGTTTTAAGTGTTTGTTTAGATACATGTATCGCTGTTTAAATTACTGATGCATTATACAGTGTATTGGTTAATGGCAATAGTATTCATATTTTAATTTGTATATTTTTAATTTATTCTCGTTTTTACATTTAGATTGCCTTCATTGTCATCTAACACTTAAAGTTGACCTTTAAAAACTCTAATAATTTAATAACGTGATCTTTAGCAAATCTCAAAATGAATATATTTTCCACATATAATGTAATAGTTTGATTATTATTATTTTTTTGACAAAGTAGCATTGATTTACAGTGTGATTTTTACCATTTATGAGTTATGTTTTTTTTATGTTAACATTAAAAATAATTAACAGCTGTTTAGTATTGGCCAGAATTTTAATACTGTATTAGTGAAACCCTAATTTGAACTGTTCTGAAAAGTGACAAAGTAGAAGTTCAAAATACAAATTTAATGCCACAACTGTTAATAGCAGTTATGTGATGACTATTATTTTTAACAAGTGTTTTTAGGACCGTTTCCTGTCACTTCCCAAACATAATTAGTGTCCATCACTGCACACACCTTTGTTTCTTTTGTTGCATTCTCACTCTGCACCTTAGCACTTAATTTGTATTTGGCTACACACTGTTCCTAGCCCCCTCTTTCTTTTTCTTTGTAGTTGACTCTGTCACTCCCATCGCATTCTGTTCGCATTAAGCGACATTTAAATAATACGAAGAGGCAGAAGGGGGCTGGATTCATTATTTACCAGAGTCCTCCTGGGAGATGAGAACTGACATGCGACGCAGCACTTCAGGGTGCCGAAAGACTGCACAGGGATAACTAAAGGGCACGTGACACGCTCTGTTCTATTTTTAACACTACAGACCAATGTTTGCCTGGAGGAAGTCAGCACGGTCGCGGTTACATTATCTCACATGACACTGATAGTGATGTAAAAGAATGCAGTAATTTACAAGAAGTTCTTGTAAAAAAAAATTCTACTGTAATGTGTAAGTGATACAAATGTTGGACAACTATTACAAGTGAGAGTTTTACACAAAACAAAATGTTATTTCAGGCTCGTCTTTGAACGTGTGATGAAATTAGATTAAAAATAACAAGCTGCATGTGTTGCTGCATGTCCTGCTCTGTATGTCAGGTGGGGCCATGCAGAACTCCCTAGGGTGCTCAGCTAGGGGGCTTGGGTGGCTAATTAACAATCTAATTAAAACGTATGTGATCAAAGCTACTGCCATGCATATACCCACAGCTGAAAGAGATCTGATGAGGGGGGAAAGAAGAGAGGCATGCTATTTCTGCAAGGTGCTGTGTTGCTGTTAGAGGAAAGCTCTGAATCACTGTACAGGTCTCTGTTAACCTCGAAGTAATGGTAGTTTAAATGGTACAAGTTCCTGAACCTAACTGTTGACCTACTTGGCACAGCACCAGTCTTGTTCATTTGTGTGCTCTACTTTCCTGCTCAATACTGTCCTTCCTCAGGAACCACGCCAATGGCACTTGACTGGATAGCTGGCCGCAAGCATGAGAGCAAATACTTCATCTTCATCTTTTACAGTGATATGTAAATCAGTAAGGGCTCTTTCTGAAACAGAAACCAGACAGTGGTTCCCATTTCAGCATTTAGTTTGAGTAATAAATAAAATAAGTTATTTTTAAATATAAAAATATGTCACTGTTATACAAATAGCATACATTAAATTACCCATAGTGGATCTAGATAGGTGGAGGGTTTCATAGGAACTCTTATTTTTGATATATGCCCATTTATAGATGGATTGGGGTTACAACTTTGCTTCTCATAGTTATGACTTTATATCACACAGTGTAACTTAACATCTCACAAACACACTTGTCCATGGCCGCTGCTGGTCAAATGGATGCCCTAAGCAGGGTTGCATTGTTATGCCCCCCTTCCTCAAATATGATGATGGAAAAACAACACCAAAATAGAACTTTAATCAAATAAAAAACTAAATGAATAAATTTTATTATTTACAAATTACAATTGTAGCTCTCGACATTTACCTATGGATATATCTTTATTATGACTCTAATTTATTTTATAGTCTCAAGCATTCGGAAATCATGCAGAAGGAAATTAAGCAGTTTTACTGTGATAAAACCATGTTTTTTTTTTTTAAGGTATCAAAAAGATGTCCAAAAATGAAAGATGAACTGAATATTTGAAATAAATGTTTGGTCAGTAGCCTAAACAAGGATGTGATTGTCCTGTAAGTGTAACAAAAGCAATTACATGGCATTTGGCTCCCTTTGCAGGCATTTGTAATAACATGTCCATAAATCTTTTAGTTTATTTTGTATTTGCCTACATTATGTATTTTAACAGTGTTATTATTAACCAAACATTATAGCCTCATTGTTTTTGTATATAATGCATTTTAAGTCATTTTAAAGGCTATTGATGGCATAGGTCTGTTTTTATAGCAACAACAACAACAAAAACATATTACAATATATTAATGCTTCTTTGTACATTTTTATTTGAAGTAACAAAACCATGGTTAATTTGCAGTTACCATGGATACAAGAACGATGATTTGTGGAGTTATTGTTAAAACCATGGGTAATTTTTGTAAGGGAACCTGAAAAAAAAATTATATTCCTAAAAGTGATAAACGGGCCTTGTTTTTACCTAAATGATTCATAATTTATATTAATATTTATTAAAAATGTAAAAGGTGTGCATTGTAGCTGACACCTAAATGAACACATTACAGTTGTTTTATGACTGCAAGTCTTTCTCCTCAAATGCTTTTGAGCTTCAAATTTGCGTTTGAGCCCATGTGAAAAAGTAGCATAATTTACAGTTTATTTTGATAAATATCAAACATTCAATTCAATTGTGCATTATAGCTGACACCTAAATGAACAATTACAGTTGTTTTTATGACTGTAAGTCGTTCTCCCCAAATGCTACTGATGTTAGAAAAGTGTATACCATTATCGCATGTAATTTTAAAGACGGTCCCCTAAATTTTAGACAATCGAATGTCCAACGTCAAGCCAAATTTATCCCTTTTTTTTGTTTGTTTTCTTTTCTCTGCACCGGATTGCTGATGTCCTTTACCCGGGCATAGATGTCCACCATCAATTATGAACATTCAGCTGCAAATGTGAGGTGCGAGCAGTCACGAGCGTGGATGGGAGAATGGCACATGTTTTTTTTTTGTTTTTTTTGATCAACTGGGATGGTGCCCCCTCTGGGAGTTGGTGCATTACGCAGACTGCGTACTCTTCGTATAGGGAGCGGCGGTACTGCACTTGTCAGAAGAAAAAGTGCAGAATAGTACATTTAGGAATGCAACATATTGTCACTGGGGCAGTAACTTTAAAGGGACATCTTTTTACCTTATCTACTTCTAAAAGGTATTATATATTATAACCTCATAGTACTAATATTGACCCTTAAGGTACTGCATTGAACCTTTAAGGGGTACGTGAATTATAAACATGTTGCTTTGAGACTACTGCCCCAGTAACATGCTTGCAATTCTTGCACATTTCAAAAAAGTCACTTTATTTCTGATTTTAAACTTAATTTGACACTTTCAAACTTTTTATTAATTTAATCTGAGGTGGAAACTAGTTTCCATAGCTATGGGATTTGAAGTATTATCAGGAGTTAAATATGGTGACCTATTCCCCTCTGCTTTGGATGTAAAGGTCACGAGTGAAGAATAGTTGAGGAATCGTAAATCTATTCAACCCTAATCATGACAAATATGCTCTTACTCTGATGTAATTAGCCAGTGGATGATATAACCAATATAAAAGTTCTTCTTTCCCTTCTTAGTAACTAGTGCCTCTTTAGAACTTGAATCAGTTCTTTATTTCATTCATTCAAAGGAGACATGGATTCCAAACATACAGGTTTCTTACATATTGTTATGTCTCCACAGATTGTTTTCCGTAAGATTGTCGATGTCAAGAAGGAGGAAGAGGAGAGGAGGCACCAGAAAAATGAGGTGACGTTGTCAATCCCTGTAGACCATCCTGTCCGCAAGCTATTCCAAAAGTTCAAGCAACAGAAGGAGATGCGCACACAAGGTTCATCCCAGCACGACCTGGAGAGGAACCAATTTCAGGTGGAACACCACCTCCATCCGTTGTCCCATCAGATTCATCAGCAGCAATATCAGCCCCAGTACCAGGGCCACCATCCTCTTCAACACCAACACTTGGCCCCGATGCAAAATGGGGCGCCCAGCTCGGGAAATGGGAACAATGGTTCTAGCGTTGTGACCGTCTCGCAGATAACCCCAATCCAGAATACCCTAGCCTACGTTCAGACTGAGGAACCGAACGGGAGTGAAGACCATGAGGCTATGGAGCTCAAGCCCAGCTTTGGCGTAGAGGACTCAAATTGTCTGAAGGTAACAAGTCCGGTGAGACCAAGAGGAAGAGGACGAGGCTGGATGCGTTTTCAAAACATTGCATCAGGGTCGTCTCCTATGCTTCCACTGGAACTTGAGAAGCAGCCGCAGCAGAAGGAAGAGGAATGGGGGGATGTATCCCAGCCACTAAATGTGATCTCTAAAAATGGGAAGAGCCAGGAAGCAGAGGGTAGGCATTCTAACGAAAGGCCTCCCGGCGGAAACGGTAACAGTAGAGATGAGACTGATGAGAATAGTGCTCTACACAAGACTGATTCTTGTGACAGCGGAATCACAAAAAGTGACTTGCGTATTGACTGGGTTGGTGATTCACGGAGCCCAAATGAGAGATGTTCAATGGAAAGGAGCCCATATGAGCAGCCCAGCCCTGGAGTGGGTGACATTACCCTTCGGGGGATTCACTTTCAGCCTGTCGCTGAACAGACTGTGCTTCAAAACAGTCTGTACGAGGCAAAGCTGGAGCTAAAAGGTGACATCCAGACATTAAATAGCCGGCTAGCGGCTCTGGAGAACCAGGTGGGGGAGATTCTGAGACTTCTGTCAGAGAAGAGGAAACCTTCCCCACCTCCTCAGACCTCCTCACCAAAAACCCCACTTCAGTGCCAGGACATCTTTGCCGTTTCTCAGCCTGTCACTCCAGAAACAGAGGGGGACAATGGACCCCTTTGAATTAGGATAAATATATTTAGATATTGATATGCTGTTTTTATCACTTCCCTTCCTCACACTCAGGAAGGAAAGGTGAATACTAATGATTAGAGAACGGATCCTTGCTGTTGTAAATATATACTTGCATGTCCAGCTGGAATCTGGCCTGCCAATGAAATCTTCTCTATGGATAATAGTTGCTTGTACACAGAGTCGGGTGCATGCAGAGATGATTTTATTCTGACCTTGCACATGGGATCTTCTAACCAGGTGATATTTCAGGGCATTTTCTCTTCCCTAGACGTGGATTCTTGGGTTGCTGTAAGACAGGATCAGGCTTGGTTTAATGCTGTCATCAGTCATTCTTCATAGTGAAATGGTTATTAATAGCTACAGTCATTTAAATTGGATAGGTACTCAAAAAATTATGATTCCGTCATCATTTACTGATGTCGTTCCAAATCCCAAAACTTAGTTTCTTCTGTAGAGCATAAAAGAAGATATTTTGAAGAATGTATTACCTGTTTTTTTTCTGTACAAAAACTGGTAATACAGTGGGATCCAACATAGCATTAGACCCTATAATGTTTCATTGTATGGACAAAAAAAAAAATACAGAGACATTTTGCATGATTTTGTTTTCAACACTGAGAAAGTAATACAGGTTTGAAATGACACAAGGCTGAGTAATTGATGACAGATCTTACATTTTTAGGCGAACAATCCCTTTTGCACAATTTGCATAAATATTATTTCCCCTATATGCAGTTTCTCCTTTATAAGCATAATGATTGGAAGTTTGCAGGATTGATGATTTCTTGGATGTGATTAAGCTGATAATCAAATAACTAAAGTTTTTTTTTTTGATATTCGAAACACATTTCATTACAAACACTGTTTCAACATTCCACTATCATTATCGCCTTTTCTGTATTTATTTTGTGGAACGTTATGATAGATAAAAGAGTAATGCCCCATTTTTTAGGGGCTTTTTTTTACATGTTTTAGAGAGATATATCTGCATGCTGGATGGATTTAGCTCTGGCATGGTAGGACTAGGGACTAATTGTTTTTTCCTGATAAATTATGCAAACATAGAAAGTGCAAGTCAAAAAGGGAGGCCTGCATTTTGGGAAAGCATGAACACATTTAAGTCATTTGGAAATTATACAAGCATGCACTGAATTCTTTGCATGGCTTCAACATTGCGTGTTACATATAAAAGGTTATGAAGGTTAAGAATATATAAAAAGGTTCCTAGTATTGTTTCCCAAGAGATATCAATGTATACTACCCACATATAACTTCATTCCAGATGCATATTTCAAAACCTTTATATTTTAATCCAATACCTAAAACTACAAACTAAAGCCACACTAAACTGCCCACTAAGGAATTGGTTTTGAATGAACCTTTTCAGCTGTTCATTTGAAAATGCTGTTGGGAACTTTCTAAATATTTTGTTAATATAGCCACAGGCGGTGACTCACTGCGTATCAGCATACTCATGGGTGCTTTAGATAGTTTATAGCGTAATGACTAATGCCCCTTCACCTCTTATTTCCCATCAGTTCTATTGTATGTTATTAGTCCATTCTGGTGATGTTCAAACCAAACACAAGGGATTTTGAAAGGGGTTCAGAAGAGAGACTATTAAGATTAATATAAAAACAACAGGACTGTGGTTCTATAAATTTTCCTGTTATTTCAAATACATCCTTTTACATAAAAATGTTCTATCATAAAGCAATCCAAAATCAAGCAACAGTGCGTCAAAGCAAAAGGCTTTATCGTATATCCCTTCAGTTATTCCCCAATTTGGTTCCCTCTTTGATAAACACTTGCTCATCACTGTAAGTGCTCAGATAATAATATTAGTTCACTACTAATCGTTTGGTTTAATCATCGTTTCAGAGTTTATGATGTTTACTGGGACCAAAGACATTAGATCTTTTGAACTAATCGCATTAATTCAGTGCCCTGCTCAAATTCTCAGCCCCATTATTAGCTGTCACCAGTGGATGGTGTTAAAAGCCTTATTGGGTTTTCTGTTTTGGTACTTGAGCAAAATAAACATAAGAAAGATGCCAGTATTCAGAGAATTTAATATTTCCAAACCACATGATTTTATGTTGAGAAAAGGGATAGTTAACTAAAACATGACAATTCTGTCATCATTTACCCATGTTAATCTTTCTTCAATGTAACACAAAATGAAAAACATTTATATTGTACTGACCAAATTTTCGTAGGTTATTTTATAACTTGATTTGGATTTCCATTAACTTAAATTATATGGCAAAGAGCAAAAAGAAAAAAACTCTAAACTAGGTTAAAATAAAAGGACAGCAAATAAATTGAACAGAATTTTCATCTTTTGACGAACTATCTCTTTCAAGCTGACTTCAACTTTATGAATCATGAAAATAATAATAACCGTAATAATATCCTCCAATAATAACACATTTGGAGCATCATAAAAAATAAAATACTCTTGATTTTGTTTTGTTTTCATTCACTGGTTTCATGCCTTGAGATTTCAGTGTCCCGTGCTCCTTCATTCTGTTTGAGTTATTTTTCCTGTCATTTAACCCAGCGGAGAGGAGCACAGACAGTGAAAGGATTATTCTTTGAGTCTCCCATGAAATTGAAGAGATGGATATAATAGATGCTAAAAGCTGTAATAGTGTGGCAGACGACGTGAGTCTCTGTAATGGAATGGAGCTGAATCGCTGCATGAACCCCAGGGTGCCTGTTTCGAGGATTACACACAGTTTTCGGAAAGCTATGATGGTATTCAGCTCCACTGGGTATTGAAACCTTTCAAAATGGGAAGGGTTTTTAGATGACATGCCTGATCCTTACACACGCTGGAGCCAACGGTGAGCACCACAGGCCCAGTGAGGTGTTGGACTCTGGCATCTGATTGCATGCTGCATTTTTTAACTGTATAAAACTTAATGCCAATGAGAATGATATTTGCCTGCCAAAGTAGTGTTTTGCTGCCACTATTCATGAACACACATATAATGGGCAGAGGCCTGGGCACCTAAAAACACATCACAAAATACAGTGTTACTTTATGAATGAAGACTCACAAGCCAATTCAGAAAATGTCTATTCATAAATGCTAGCCATTGCACCACAATCATCTAACATAGCAACTGACATTAAATTGCCATTTATTATTTCTCCAGTCTCTATAAAGAGAGATAAAACCAAAATGTGGATGTTAAAATCAAATAGTATCCTTTAGTAATGAATTAAAGTATTTTTATTTAATTTTTTGTCTACAGTAGTTAAATAACATATATTTCTTTTCCTTTGAAAATATTAGCTTAATATTAGTGCCTTTATAAGGGATTCATGCTGTTGGAAATTTTCTTCACACAGGACATATTTAGACTGTTTTGACACTAAATTTTTTTTTTGCCAAATTACTATTGGCCAAAACTTAGTTATAATAATTAGTTATTAAACAAGTATTGCTTGGCACCAATTTTGCCCTAGTATGTATTTCTACTCAAGCTCTCTCAGGTTGCATGAGAATCTTGAGAAGATGGGCCTTTGTAAGGGACAGGGACTGCAGTTGGACTGAAATCAGGATTTGTTAAATGGATAGGTCACCCAAAACTTCTTGTTTCTGTCAGTTCTGTCAGAATGTTGGTAACCAAACTGTTGATGGTAGTCATTGACTTCCAAAATATTGAAGAAGAAAAAAATTACTGTGGAAATCAATGGCTAAAACTGTCACATATATTTATTTATCTTTGTAATTTGGTTCTGTCTTCCTCATTGACCTAGTTTCTCAGTCTGTTTGATTATTATTCTGTTACCATATTAATTAGCTAATTAGTTCCTTAATATTTTGTTAGTTAAGTTCCTTTTTCTGGTGTCGTCCATGTTATGGCCTGTGACGAGAGAGGCGGGGCCAAGAGCCGTGGCAATAGAGCGAAGCCGTTAGAGTTAATGGAATGCACAACACCTGCGCCACTCACCGGTCTCGAGTCCCACGGGGGAGCTACGGAAGGATAAAAGGAGGAGTGTCAACAGTGTTGGATGAGAGAGGACGATGCAAGGATTTTATTTTGTGTTTTGGTTATGTTTGTGCGCGACAGCCTTCCGCGAGAGCCAAACTCCCTGGTTTGTGTTTATTTTGGAATTAAAATTTTATTTAAATGTTCGCCGTATCCCGCCTCCTTCTTTCCCTGATTATGAACTTTGATACATTGGTGCCAAAACCCAGGGGGAAGGAGGCAGGAACTGGTGAACATTTGAATAAAACTTTGATAACAAAATATTATTTATCCAAATATTATCACACATTCTTACTAACTCCGCCAGCCTCGCTCCGTTCCCATGGCTCTGGCCCTGCTTCTCTCATCACATGGCCTTTTTTGGAACATTATCTTCGGTTTGGTCACACTTTACTTTAAGGTCCAGTTCTTGCCATTAACAAACCATTAACTATGACTTTTGATTTAATAAACTCCTATTTTGCTGTTTATTAATAGCTTGTAAGGTAGTTGGGTAACACTTTGTTTTAAGGTTTCCTTGACGCACAGGTTACATGTACTTACTATTATAATAACATTTATTTTTGACCCTCTGCCAAATTATTACCACTCTCATTTGAAATCGCTATCTGATTGCCTAATCCTGCACTGTAAAAATTTTTGCCGTTAAATAACAGTAATTTTCTGGCAGCAGGGGTGCCAGTAAAGTACTGTTAATTTACAGCTTTTAACCATTAATTTACCACTCTTATTTTTTAACAGTATTTTACCGTAAATTCTACCATGGAAATTAACTCCACTCCCACTTATTTCATTTGAGTCCACTGAGAAGGAATATTTCTTACACTTAATGTGCAGTAATAAAGTAACTAAATACATGACTTTTACTCAAATCACTGCAGCTCATTGTCAGCTATAGCACACATGTATGTGCTGAAGTACTTAACACAGAGATCATCACTGTATCAGCAACTCCACATTTACTGTCTTTATATAAAGCAGCAGAAAATCAGAAATTGTGGCTCATCATTGACTGAAGCACCGGCTCTACTCTCCAGCACAATGGTGAACAACAAAACTACATTAAACTAAACGATCTCTCTTGTGCAAACACACATTAATACAGTCAAGTTCAGTATTTACTCTCATTATCAGTGTATGACTTTGCCTAATTTTTTTTCTATGGATGTTCACAATTATTTTAGTTAAATTAACTTTTTTTTTCATTTGGTAAATCTGACGTTTACATTTTACAGTATATTACTGTTTTTCCTTGACTTGACGGCAAACAACTGTAGAAAAAGACTTTTTTTGCTGGCAACCATTAATTTACGGCAATAAACAGTAGAAAAACAGTTATTTACTGGCAGCAGGGGTGCCAGTAAATAACTGTTTTTCTACAGTTTGTTTCCTGTAAATTAATTACAGTTTATTACTGTTAAATTATGTTTCATTCTGTTTTTTCTTCATCTTAAATCTTTAACCCTTTAAACCCCACAAGAAAATCCTCAGTTTTAAATGAACACTTATAATGTGTGCACACTACAGTGTGTTAGAGTAACACTGAATCAGTGAAGTTAATGAGATAATTCGGTGATTAATTGATGATTGAGCATTAGTGATAAACACCTGCAGAATCACTGAAGGAAATAGAAACACAAGAACTACAAATGACTTCAGCCACAGCCTTAGATGAAATCAACTGAATAAAAGAATACATCAAATCTCTCAAGATCTGATTAAACAACTACTAAAACAGCTTCACCAGATTCACATTACTAACCAGACTGACTTTATTTCTGTCAGATGTCTACAGAAGAACTTATGGAGAGTTAAATAGGTTTAGGTTCACTACCATGATGGAGATCAGTGTTTACTTTAGTTGGGCTCTTGAACGTGACTTTTCAACAACTAAGGTTTTTTTTTTTTTTTTTTTCATGCTGTAACAATGTGTCTTTGGAACCTGTTATTGCAAAACAAAAGTACACAGAAGAAAAAAAATCTGATGTTGTTGTTTATAGATTGACAAGAACAAATACTATTATTTCTGATCTAATCCCATATCTCTTCTCTTATTGAATATTGATACTACAGCATGAGAAGGAACACTGCTGAGCCATAAGTTATGAAAGACTGTTAAGAAAGTGTCACTCATAATAAATAAAAAAAAAACCTTTGCTGAAATTTAGACAGAAATATCAAGAATCAGCGTATGAATCACAACAATGGTGACAATCCACAAAATAAATGAACAGATCAGTTCTGAACATCACAACACATGCTACTAAAACTTAAAACAAATGCAAAATTATAAGCACATAAGAATTCAAGAAAATAAGTGAACAATTCAGGGGCATAATTTATTCATGCCGCAATGCATGCTGGGAATCATGGATGAGTTTTATCCTGTGCTGGTACCCAGCATGCATTGCATCATGAACCTTTTGATTGTCACCATTGTTGAGATTCATATGCTGATTGTTGATTTCTCTCTTTGAGTGTTGTGGGGACTGCTGCCCGAAATACTTTTTAACTAAAACTAGTCGTTAAATCCATAAATACTGGTTATCACACTACTTTTCAATCTTACTAAATTGAAGTGTCATTGACTCAAATATTTCAACACCAAATTAATATTTGATTATTATAGCAACACTTTAAGTCAGTCTAGTAGATCATGCCTGTTAGAAACAACCATAATCACTTGACTATCAAAATTAATACTGCTGTAACAGATGCATCATAAAGATACAAATACAGCAATAAAACAAAATGTAAAGTGTAAAAGTCAATGGTCAGGAGCCCAACTAAAGCAAACACTGATCTCCACAATGGTGACGCTAAACGAAACAGTAACATTATCATCTAAATCTCTTTAATTCTCAATAAGATCTTTTGATCTCTGTTCTCTGATCTGACAGAAATAAAGTCAGTCTGGTTAGTAATGTGTGAAGTTGGTGAAGCTGTTTGTTGATCGTTTAAATCTTCAGTTGATTTCATCTAAGGCTGTGGCTGAAGTCAGTTGTATTTCATGTGTTTGTCTTGTTATGTTTTTTTTTCTTCAGTGATTCTACTCATTAACAGCAGCTGTTGATCAGTGTCTGAATTCACTCATTAGTGTTCATTCTCTCTGTCAGGTGGACTATATTAGTAAACTCATGTAGGGAATAGTGAATGAGGGAGTAGGGTGTGATTTGAAACACAGCCGCTGAGTGTCGACTTTGAACGTTGTTATTTTACGATATATAGCAGCAGGCTACTTCTCGAAAACGATGAATATTACCCAGAATGCACTATTTAAATGAAAAACAGTATTTTACTGTCGAAATTTGGCCGTTTTTTTACAGCGATTTTTAACAGTGTGACCCCAACCCTTAATCCTTAACCCCTCCCCCACACCTAAGCCTACACCTACCAATACTAGGAGTAAAAGTCTGATAGGGGTCAGAATTGTGCACAACACTGGTTTAGTTTTTTAGAAAACATGGAAACACCAAAGACGCATTAATATGTTAAGCGTTTTATTACACAGGGGATGATACCACAAAGAGTATCATTATAACAGAACTTTCAAACATATCTAATATGATAAAACAGTGAACCCCCCACCCCCACCCCACCCCACATAAGCACAACCAGAAAGATCGGAAGAGGTTGACTGTGGCATACATGTGATAAAAGCTCTGCTGCTTTTGAGCAGTGTGTCACACTCCTTCAGCGGCCTCATTTCGCCTCAACGGCTTTCAGCTTCACACTACTTCACACTTTGACATTAATAAATCATTAGCTCATCCATGAACATGATTTCTGCCTGAGTCCCATCGGATTGCATCAGCTGTGGGGATGAAGACGACAACTCCCATGATTCCATACTCAGTCACGGCGTCATCAAACTACGCCTTTGTTTTTTTTGTTTGTTTTGAATATGTACCCTCTAGCAGTGAAAACTTACATATTTTGCCTTTGAATTTGTAATTACACTGTAAAAAGGACACCTTAAAATAAAGTGAAACCTACTAACCGGTAGTTTTTAAGTTTAGGTATTGGGTATGATTAGGGATGTAAAATTTGTTAATGCAGTATGTGTACATTATAAGCACTAATAAACAGCCAGTCTATTAATAATACTGAAGGGCATGCTAATTAACAACTAGTTAATAGTGAGAAATGGTTATTATACTAAAGTGGGTAACACTTTATTTTAAGCTCTCCTTGTTACACGTTACGTGTACTTACTATTATAACAACAATAAATAATGCATAATTACATGTGAGTAACCTTAAGCCAAACCCTAATCCTAACCCTAACTATATCTAGTAAGAACATGTAGTTAAGTAATGAATATTCCTCGGTACATAAATGTATAATTACACTGTAACACACTTTAAAATAAAGTGTAACCCTAAAGGGTTACCTTATCTTCTTCATTAATCTTATCTTTGCAACATTGAATGACAACCGTCAACTGTTTGGTTACCATCATTAAAAAAAAAAAAATCTACTTCTGGTTCATCAGCAGAAGGAAACTCATACAGGTTGGGACTTAACTGTAGGATAAGTAAATGATGACAGAATTTTCATTTTTGGGAACTATCGCTGTAATACTAAGCTTTGTCTTTATGCTTAAGGTCACCATTTTGCTTGAAAACAGATTCTCCGTCAGGGTTTCTATGTTTTCCTGCATTCAATTTTACCTTATGCCCTTACAAACCTGCCAGGGAAAAAAGCATCCCCACAACATGATGGTGTGTTTCTGATCATGTGAAGTTTGGCTCACAGCAAACATGGCATTTAGTCTAATGTCCAGAAAGCTAAATTTTCATCTCATCAGACAAATTCTTCCAATTGGCTTTAGTGTTTCCCACATCTTCTGGCAAACTGTCAACGAGATGTCATATGCCAATTTCTAACAGTGGCCTCTCTTTGTCATTCTCCCATAAAGCTGTGACTGCAAAGCATTTCCATTTCTTAATTACTGGTTTAACTTCTAGAGATATTCAGTGTCACGTCCATCTCTTGGCTTGTGCTTTTCTATAACTCTTTTCAGAGTTGCTAGTTTTTCCTCATGGTTTATGTTCTGCCGCAGATCTGACTCACCAAAACTTGGACCTCGCAGATAGAAGAATTTATAATCATCGGAGAATGAACACAAGTCCATTTAATTATTCATTTAACATTAAGTATTTATGACAAACCATTTGGCCGCACAAGTGTTTTGGTGAGTCACATATAAGGGTGAAAACTGATTATAGGCTAATTTCATTTTTAAAATTAAAGTATTTTTTGTTGATCAGTGTCAAAAAGGCAAAGTAATTCCAATGTGATTCAGTGCTGTTCAACAATGAAACAAAAAAGAGAATACATGTATGTTATAGGCACTGTGAAGGTGAAGATTTTTCAGGCATTTACCTCAAAGTTATCACAAGAACCTTATTTATAAATAAGAAGGTGGTTGAGGATAAAAATGTACTTCTAACTGGACAGGAATTGGTGTCAGATAAACCATCTATTCAAGCTGATCTGCAGTTCACTCACTGTAGGAGGACTTCTCTTTCTTTCAGACCTGCATGTCTCAGACCTCAGCAGAATGTCATTGCTCTCATCTGTTCTCATAGCTGAAGTGCTGCCCAGGCTCCTCTTAACCCTTTTGGAAGCAGTGACCACTGAGTTTATTAAGCTCTTTTTCCACGGTAAATGAGACTGCCTTTTTATCAGTGTAAAAAAATGTTATCATAATATTTCTGAGGGAGGTGGGGAAAAGTGTTTATTTTTACCACACTGGCATGAGTATTAAGAATTTGTTATATACAGTGTAATACACTGATGCTATAAAATAAAAAATTAATTGTGCTAATTTACTTATCTTGTCATTCTTCCAATTTTAAATGCATTAAAATGCAGTTTTTGTACCAAGTTGTAGCATTACACTTCATTAATAATTAAAATATTGTCCTGTTTCAACTATCCAGTTGCTGTCTGGTAATCTAGAATGTCTAAAACAAATAGTTAACTGTATCTAAATGATTTGAAACACAAACTCAATTCCAGCAGAACCTTCAGTATTTGTCTTTGTTGTGATACAGTGACTCTGTTTCCTTGACAACTTAGACACTAATCTCCATTTACATTGCCAACAGTGTTGACCTGAAGACTTTTGAATCTGTTCCCTATAATCAGATCCCTCAAGATGGACTGCAGAGTTACTCTGTAAGATCATTCACTGAAAACATCCAGGCAAATTTCAGTTGAATAATACAAAGCCACCCTGACACTAGATAGAGATGGTCCTCGAAGTGTAAGGAGAGCCCAAAAGACTTAATTTCTGTCTCAAAAGAAGTACAGTACTTATCTGTTATGTTATCTCTGCATTAATGATATGCAATAGAATCAAAGATTTTTAACATTTACACTGTATATGGTTTTATGTATAACAGATTACACAAATTAGTGGTGAGTGATATATTTTTATTTTCCTTTCTGATACCAAGTAAAGTACTATGAGTACTTTAGTGAGTACTATAGTACTAGCAAGACCAACGTCAGTGTTATTTTGTACTACAGTTGCTTCTCAATAAATTAGATTATTGTGTAAAAGTTCATTTATTTCAGTAATTCAAATCAAATTGTGGAACTTGTGTATTAAATCAATTAAATGCACAAAGACTGAAGTAGTTTAAGCCTTTGGTTCTTTTAATTGTAAAACATTTTGATCACATTTAACAAAAACGCACCAATTCTCAACAAATTAGAATATGGTGACATGCCAATCAGCTAATCAACTCAAAACACCTGCAAAGATTTCCTTGTGGCATTACACATATTTGTACTGCCCCTTTGTTCATTTGACTCCTCCTTCCAACTAAAACATCTTAGGATTGGAGGACCGTACTAATTACGAGGAGTGTGTATATAGGGGGCATGTTCAAAGACAAAAAAGGGGGAGTTTTCTTACTGACCAATTGCTCCGTGGAGGCAGTCTTTGACGGGTGAATGCTGGATCTCGGAGGGTGTTTCCGGAAGCTCGCGAAGAGGGGTTGGTGCTACGCTACCTGGTGGGTCTGTTGCTAACAGGCAATTCGCATGGCTGGCGAATTCTCACAGTTTTAAAAACAATCTGGAATTTTGCACCTCCCGAAAATCTTTGATTTGGAGCTGGAGTGGAGAAGGAGCTAAAATGAGCTGCCGCCGCCGAGGTTCCGAGGTCACTCACTCCCGTGCTGTTTATTTGGTCAGTTGCTCTCACTAACCACAGAACCACACACACACACATACCCATACACACACCTATTTCATTTTCAAATCGTTAAAAAGTGTTTTTTCTTTCTTTTCTTGTTTGTTCGATTTAGTTTCTATTTGTTATTGAAAAGTGCGTTGCTTAATTATTTGAAAAGTGTCCATATTAATGATGTCATCAAATTAAAGTAAATCTAAATTGCATATAATTTCTGTTATCTTTCTTTTGTATACGGATGGTTTTGTCAGTCTGGTGTGCTATCCGGAATGAACTAAATTAAAGTGTGACAGGCATATAGTATATACCTGTCTGGCGCCCGAACAATAACTGATTATTTATTTTTTGTGTGTTTTTTTTTTTTTTTCTTTCTTCGAGGCTTTCGGCTTGAGAATCAGGTCAATGTGAGTGCTGCTGACGTCACAGTTTACGTGTGGCCTAGCGGTTACGACATTGCGTCGCCACCTGGGGGACCCGAGTTCGGTTCCCACTAAAAATATTTTTTTTTTGTTTGTTTTATTTTATGGTTATATTGTGGGGGACAAATCAACCACCGTTACAGAAATGGCGCCCGAACAGGGACCTGAACTAAACACCAACTGATTATAACCCTTTGATATTATGTGACTGAATTGTGAGAAATGTGCAGCATGTGAATATTTGAATCCATGAACTTTTGTCTGAATTTTTTTTTTTTTTGCACTGTGACTTTCTTGAAGGAAATGAGTAACTGAATCTTTGTGAAAAGAAAATTCATTTGATGTGTTATCTCTGTGCTTTTTGAGTGAAAATTAATATATTGTGGTGTGTTGAATAGCCTGACTGGACTGTGGTAACTTAAATTGAGAATTGGATTTCTATAAAACCGGATGTTTTGGATGTGTATTGTCTGATGTTGAAAAAAAGTTGTAAATTGACTGTATAGAGAAACTCTGTTTTTTTTTTTGTTTTGTTATTTTTGCCCCTGTTGCCAAAAAACACATACACTGGCTCTGAATCTTTCATTTTTTATTTTTATTTTTTCCCAACATTTCAAATAGTCCCACATATTACAAGACATGGCCACTTCCTCTTCCCCATCTTCCACCTATGTGGATATTGATGCCCCTGATGTCCCTAGTATTTCCACTCCAATTTGGCCACCTCCTGTACAAACTCATTCAGGCCTTCTTACACGTAACCCAACCATGTATGATATTTCCACTCCACATAGTTTCGTTTACACTGGAACCCCGGTGAATGTGCCCGCCCCTGCTCTTGCTCCAGTGCAACCTCTTCCCTGGGCCTCATCATATGACAGCATGCAACTGTGTACATCTGGTGATGTTACATCTCCTTCAATGGCTCAGCATGATCTGCCAGGAAATCTTCCAACCCCTGGTAGGGGAATTCAACAAATTAATGCTCATGTTCATGATAATTGGAACAATCTAATGGAATTCATGAAAGGACAGGAGAAAACTGTAAAAGAGCTTACCCGGGTACTGAAAACCTCATCTTCTCACCATGAAAATCAGATTACTGATCTTGCAGCTAAGGTGGAGACCAACAATCAACAGGTTGTCACACTAATGACTGCAGGTAAACAACAAGAGGAAGCTGAGACCGACCAAATGGTTAAGGCTGTGCAACTGATGATGTCAAAGGAGATTCAAAAAATGGAACTGTCCCTTACTTCTGTAGTCCGGGATAAGGTAGAACAGCTACGTGTGGAGATCCAACAAGATATTAAAGCTATGCAACGTGCACTTCAGGGTAGCCTTGATCAGGTAACCACCAATCTTCAGCAATGTGAAACACAAATTCACAAATGTCGTACTGGTGTAGCTGAGCTGCAACATGATGTTCAAGTCTTAAAGGAAGACGAGGCTAAAGTGCAAACAGAAAAAAACACTCAAGTTTCTATTTTTCCCCCAACAGAGATTGTTTCAACACCTTTCAAAAGTGACCATATTAAATTAACATTTCCCACTTTTGGGCGTCCTACTGATGATGCTGACCCCCTGTTGTACTTGACCAAGTGTCAAGATTTTCTGGCTCTACATCCTTTAAATGATGCAGATCTCCTGGCTACCTTCCGCACAGTGTTGCATGGCACTGCACGCGACTGGTGGGAAGTAAGTCGCTTCCATATAAACACTTGGAAGGAGTTTGAGTCTGCATTTCTCTCTGCTTTTTTGTCTGAGGACTATGAGGATGAGCTGGCTGAACGTGTCCGCACTAGAGTTCAAGGGGAGAAGGAATCAGTAAGAGACTTTGCATTTACTTATCGAGCATTGTGTAAAAGATGGAAAGCCACCTTAACAGAAAATGAGATTGTCAAAATGATCCTAAAAAATATCAAGCCTTACCTTGCAAGTCAGTTACGCAGTCGTGTGAACACTGTCGAAGATTTGGTAAGACTTGGACACCAATTGGAAAGAGACCATGAAGAACAGCTTCGGTATGAAGGTCGTATGGGCTTTAAACAACAAGCCAATTCCCAAAAACAATTATCCAACCGATCTGCTGAGAAACCGTTTGTTCAGTGTTAGAGATGTAACGGACCGCATCCTCCAGGAAACTGTCCAAAGTATGTACATCCCCCTTCTCCGCAGTCTTCTGGTCAACATCAACAACATTTCACCCATGAAAAGTATTCTCACCACTCTGCAAAGTCAGGAGGCCGACCATCCAATAACACTGTAGCAGCCTCTGAAATACCACAGGCACAAGCAGACACTCAGAAGATTCCAAGATCAAATGCATTCATGACCATACCTCAACAATTAGTAGTTCCAATTAGCATTGGATCTTGGTCTGGGAAAGCGATCGTGGATACTGGAGCAAGTTACACGTTAATTCATGAGAATCTTATGGAGCAAATTGCAAACCCTCTTCATCTCCAACCTTGGTCCTGTGGTCCTCTTTACTTAGCTAACGGCAAAGCTGAGGGTCCTTTAGGATGGATAAACATTAATGTTCATCTGCACAAAAAATCCATCACAGTACCTGCTGTGGTTCTCCCTTCTCAAGCTCTTGCTTATGCCATCATCTTGGGATTGGACTTCATTTTTTTCAGTGGCTTGCAAATTAATGTCAGTGAACAAAAATATTATTTTCAGTCAGACCCTTCTGAAGAACATCCATTCCAACCTGGAAATGCTAGTGAACCACTGGTGAACTCCCCACCAATGAAGGAAAACAAAAGAACTAGAAAAGGCAAACTAAACCTAACCTTGTTAAGTGATGTTCCTCCTCCCTTAACCATGTTACAAACTGACAGTGTGGATGATGCAACCTTAATTAGAGATGCTGTAAGTAAAGCACATCTACCTATGGGTGGAAAACAACAGCTACTTCAGATATTAGAAAGCAACCCACAAGTATGTACTCACCAAACTGGGCGAACGGATGTCCTACAACATTACATCTATACTACCTGCCAGGTTCCTATCAAACAACGGCCATATCGGTTATCCCCTGTCAAGCAACAAGCAATGGAGGAACAATTGGAAGTAATGTTGAAAGAGGGGATTGTGGAGCCATCACATTCTGCTTGGGCCTCACCTGTAGTTCTGGTTCCAAAGAAAAATGGAAAGTTAAGATTCTGTGTAGACTACCGTAAAGTTAATGGAATTACTGAAAATGACGCTTACCCTCTTCCGAACATCACTGAGATCCTAGAATCACTCTCCGGGGCATCCATTTTCTCCACTCTAGACCTTAACTGTGGATATTGGCAAGTGATGATGGACCCTGATAGTAAAGCCAAGACTGCTTTTATCGTGTCTGCAGGTCTGTATCACTTCAATGTCATGCCTTTCGGGTTAAAAAATGCCCCTGCTACCTTCCAGAGGCTGATGGAGACAGTCCTGGGGGAGCTAAGAAAGAAAATATGCTTTGTCTATATTGACGACATTATCATTTATTCTTCGTCAGTAGTTCAACACTTCTATGACCTGAAAACTGTTCTCCACAGGCTGGAAACTGCCGGTCTCACTATTAACTTGAAAAAGTGCAATTTTTTCCTTCCAAAAATCACCTTTCTAGGACACGTGGTGAGCAATAAGGGCATCACAGCTGATCCAAGTAAAGTTGAAGCCATTCGTGCCTTTCCTGCTCCCAACACCTTGAAGGAAGTTCAGAGGTTCTTGGGATTAGCCGGTTGGTACCACCGGTTTGTGCCAAATTTTTCTAAAATTGCTGAGCCCCTCAATTCCCTGAAAAAAAAAGGGACAGGTGTTTAAATGGACAAAACAGTGTCAGCAAGCGTTTGACCAGTTAAAAGCATGCCTTACCTCGCCCCCCATTCTCGGCCACCCTGATCTGCAAGTCCCGTTCATTGTTTACACAGATGCCAGTGATACTGGACTGGGAGCCATTCTCTCGCAGAGAAAAGAACTAGGTAGGGAGGAGGTTATTGCATATGCCAGTCGAACATTAACTGGAGCAGAGATCAACTACACGGCAACAGAAAAAGAGTGTCTGGCAGTTATATGGGCCTTAGAGAAGTGGCAACATTACCTGGAATACAAGCTTTTCACGGTTGTCACAGACCATTCCGCTCTGCAATGGGTCATGGGATCCACTAAAACCAACAGCCGCCTCATCCGATGGGTCTTAAGATTGCAAAAATTCAACTTTGTCATTGAATACCGTAAAGGGAAATTAAACGTCGCCCCTGATGCTCTGTCCAGGTCATCAGTCACAGCAAAGACTCCTATCACAGCACTTTACACCAAGCAACAGACGGATCAACTTTCAGAGTTTCCAGTGACCGATATTGTTCTGTGGGAAGAACAGCATAAAGATTGTGAAGTAATAAAGTTGTTACAAGCAGTAGCAGAAGAACAAATCCCTCAAACAGACCAATACGAAGTGGTAGAAGACAAGCTATATCACAAATCTCACCTGAAAAATGATCAAATACACTACAGAGTGTATGTTCCCAGCAGTCTCCGGCCAACTCTCCTGCAACATTATCATTCACACCCCCTGAGTGGTCATAGAGGAATTTATAAGACCTATAAACGACTCCAGGAAGTAACGTTTTGGCCAGGGATGTGGACGGATGTGAAACATCATGTCAAGGAATGTGTGAAATGCCAAATCCTTCGACATGATAACCAGAAACCTGCAGGGAAACTCCAAGTAGTTACCACCACTAAACCAAACCAAATGCTGGGAGTTGATATTATGGGCCCACTACCCCGGAGTACACAGCAAAATGAGTACTTACTGGTTTTTGTGGATTATTACTCACGATGGGTTGAGTTCTTCCCCATGCGTAACGCCACCGCTCAAAATGTTGCAACAATTCTCAGAAAAGAAATCTTAACTCGTTGGGGAGTCCCAGACTTCATTCTCTCTGATAGAGGCACCCAGTTTGTCTCATCTGTGTTCAGAGAAGTATGTGAAAAATGGAGGGTAACACCGAAGTTAACTACAGCATATCATCCTCAAACAAACATGACAGAACGAGTAAACAGAACTC
This sequence comes from Carassius auratus, assembly GCF_003368295.1. NCBI lineage: Eukaryota > Metazoa > Chordata > Actinopteri > Cypriniformes > Cyprinidae > Carassius > Carassius auratus. The sequence continues at coordinate 16,177,362 of NC_039262.1, forward strand.
TTAAGAGTATGATTGCATCATATGTGGATGAAAACCACACGAAATGGGACCAGTTCTTACCAGAAATGAGATTCGCCATTAATTCTGCAATTCAGGAAACCATTGGATTAACTCCTGCAGAATTGCAGCTTGGAAGGAAACTGGAAGGGCCTATGGATAAAATGCTACATGGTCCAAATCTCACTCCTGACACCACCTCCTATGACGTTGTTTCTCACATACAACATTTGCAATCTCAAGTTAAAGAGAGTATCAGAAAAGCCCAACATCGACAACTTCGGAACTATAACAAAAGAAGACGAGACAGCACTTTCAAGATCAAAGACCGGGTATGGCTGCAAAATTTTCCCCAATCTAGTGCACAACACAAGTTTAGTGCCAAATTGGCACCCAAATGGAAAGGGCCTTACCGGGTTCTGAAGTCACTGGGACCTTTAAATTATCGCATAGCGTTGGAGACCACTGGAGAAGATGTGCGCACTGCACATGTGTGCAATCTTAAAATGTGTTTTCCCACAGCTGAGCAGTTGGAGGACCAAGCAAAGAAAAGACTTCAAGACATCTTTCAAGAAACCTCAGATGAGGAGGAATTTTTAGGATTTTGATTCTTCTTCCATAACAACCCTGGGTTGTTTCATCCTGGGGGGGAGAATGTGGCATTACACATATTTGTACTGCCCCTTTGTTCATTTGACTCCTCCTTCCAACTAAAACATCTTAGGATTGGAGGACCGTACTAATTACGAGGAGTGTGTATATAGGGGGCATGTTCAAAGACAAAAAAGGGGGAGTTTTCTTACTGACCAATTGCTCCGTGGAGGCAGTCTTTGACGGGTGAATGCTGGATCTCGGAGGGTGTTTCCGGAAGCTCGCGAAGAGGGGTTGGTGCTACGCTACCTGGTGGGTCTGTTGCTAACAGGCAATTCGCATGGCTGGCGAATTCTCACAGTTTTAAAAACAATCTGGAATTTTGCACCTCCCGTAAATCTTTGATTTGGAGCTGGAGTGGAGAAGGAGCTAAAATGAGCTGCCGCCGCCGAGGTTCCGAGGTCACTCACTCCCGTGCTGTTTATTTGGTCAGTTGCTCTCACTAACCACAGAACCACACACACACACATACCCATACACACACCTATTTCATTTTCAAATCGTTAAAAAGTGTTTTTTCTTTCTTTTCTTGTTTGTTCGATTTAGTTTCTATTTGTTATTGAAAAGTGCGTTGCTTAATTATTTGAAAAGTGTCCATATTAATGATGTCATCAAATTAAAGTAAATCTAAATTGCATATAATTTCTGTTATCTTTCTTTTGTATACGGATGGTTTTGTCAGTCTGGTGTGCTATCCGGAATGAACTAAATTAAAGTGTGACAGGCATATAGTATATACCTGTCTCGCGCCCGAACAATAACTGATTATTTATTTTTTGTGTGTTTTTTTTTTTTTTTTTTTTTCTTTCTTCGAGGCTTTCGGCTTGAGAATCAGGTCAATGTGAGTGCTGCTGACGTCACAGTTTACGTGTGGCCTAGCGGTTACGACATTGCGTCGCCACCTGGGGGACCCGAGTTCGGTTCCCACTAAAAATATATTTTTTTTTTTTTGTTTTATTTTATGGTTATATTGTGGGGGACAAATCAACCACCGTTACATCCTTAGCCTTCAAAATGGTCTCTCAGTTTGGTTCTCTAGGCTACACAATCATGGGGGAAGACTGCTGATCTGACAGTTGTCCTGAAGACAATCATTGACACCCTTCACAAGGAGGTTAAGCCACAAACCAATGAAGCTGGCTGTTCACAGAGTGCTTTATCTAAGCATGTTAACAAAAAGTTGTGTGGAAGGAAAGAGTGTGGAAGAAAAATATGCACAACCAACTGAGAGAACCTCAACCTTATGAGGATTGTCAAGCAAAATTGATTCAAGAATTTTAATGAACATCACAAGGAATGGACTGAGTCTGAGGTTCAACGCATCAAGATCTACCACACAAAGACGTGTCAAGGAATTTGGCTACGGTTGTTGTATTCCCCTTGTTAAGCCACTCCCAAGGCATCTTACCTGGCCTAAGGAGAAGAATAACTGAACTGTTGCCCAGTGTTCCAGTCCTCTTTTCAGATGGAAACCAAGGTCCTAGAGTCTGGATGAAGGGTGGAGTAGCTCATAGCCCAAGCTGCTTGAAGTCCAGTGTTAAGTTTCCACAGTCTGTAATGATTGGGTTGCAATCTGATGGTGTTGGTCCATTGTGTTTTTTGAAAACCAAAGTCACTGCACCTGTTTACCAATAAATTTTGGAGCACTTCATGCTTCCTTCTGCTGACCAGCTTTTTGAAGATGCTGATTTCATTTTCCAGCAGGTTTTGGCATCTGCCCACACTGCCAAAAGCACCAAAAGTTGGTTAAATGACCATGTTGTTGGTGTGCTTGACTGGCCAGCAAACTCACCAGACCTGAACCCCATAGAGAATCTATGGGTTATTGTTAAGAGGAAAATGAGAAACACGTCCAAAAAATGCAGGAGAGCTGAAGGCCACTGTCAAAGAAACCTGGGCTTCCATATCACCTCAGCAGTGCCACAAACTGATCACTATTATAATGCCATGCCGGATTGATGCAGTAATTAAAGCAAAAGGAGTCCCTACCAATTATTGAGTACATGTACAGTAAATGAACATACTTTCCAGAAGGCCAAAAATTCACTATCATTTTTTTGGGGGTCTTATGAAGTATTTGTAATATGTTGAGAGCCAAAATCAAAAAAAAAAAAAAAAAAAAAAAAAAAAAAACAAAGACTTAAACTACTTCAGTCAGTGTGCATTGTTATTTATTTAGTACAGAAGTTTCACAATTTGAGATGAATTACTGAAATAAATGAACTTTTCCAGGACATTCAAACTTGAGAAGCACCTGTATTTATATACTTTTACAGTTTTTATTAATATTTTGAATTAGGATTTATTTTTATATTTTCAGCTTTTTTTGTTTTGTTTTATGTGCTTTTTTCATTTGTGAATGTATTATTTAGCTTTATTTTTACAGTTTTATTTTGACTAAATGTTATTATTTCAAATGACAAATTACTTAAATATTTTTATAAATGCCCAAATCCACTATGATTTTATTAAAAAAAAAATGTTTTTGTGTCACAATATGTAGTTTTAACAGTTTTTAGGCAAGAATGTAGTTCCTTACTTCAAATATTGATATATATTCATATAAGATAAAGTCTATTTAAAAATTTGCTTCAGTGTGTTCGGAGATTTGAGCTTCAGGGCATCATTGGCTGTTCAGCGCTCATAAACCTGCCAAAAGAAGCCTTACCTTGGCTAGATCTTCTGGAATTTGCCGCTGGCTCTGATGTCTCTATATTGGTTAAACATGAGATATAAATTGTTTTGGGTAAATCTCATGGGCAGTCTTTGGTCTCATTAATTTATTGTTTGTTCCAGATCAAATAGTTTTAGCTGAGGGCACAATCTCATCAGTTAAATTTTATGTAGTATTAATGCTGTATACAAGAGTGCTGCATTTCATACTTTTGACTGTATTTCCTAGCAACTTTTATGATGGCTGCTCTTGTTGTTTATTAAACATTATTATTTAATAAATAATATTTGATATAGTATAATTATTGTTTCATGATGGTGATTTTAGTTACTTTATTCTGCCATTAGATGGTGACAAGGGATGGCTTTTATGAGTGAGTCAGCAGTAAAGAGACTGAAAGAGACTGACACTGTTGTAAACAAGGAAGTTATTTTTACTTTCAACAACACCTTGTAAGATGCAGCCAACAAATGCACCGAGCAGTGCTGTCATCGGAAAATAACGCTTAACAGATGAAAGGATTGTACAACAAAGATATCGCTTTCCTCAGCAGACATTCAAACTCATGTTTTATTGTGAATATAAGATTGAGCTGAAGAATGATGCAGGTAATCACATTAGCTCAGTCAATCTCTCTCATAATACTCTACAGCAGCGGTTCTTAATTCCAGTCCTCGCGACCCCCTGCTCTGCACATTTTGTATGTCTCTCTTTGTTTACAAACCTGATTCAGATAATCAGCTCGTTAGAAGTGAGCTCCGTGCATGAACTGTGTTCTGATTGACACGGTCTCTACACAGTGTTCATTGCTCCCTACTCCCTGAGCAGGGGAAATCTGATGTTTACTTCACTTCGGAACATTCATTCACGGATTTGCGCAGTGCAATGTCTTCACACACGGACAAGTGTGACATCATATACCTCTGTAAATAAATAACATTTAAATTCACATCTCGCAATCATGGCAGAATATCCTGTGATGACCATTTCTCAGGGCACTTATGTTCGAACAGACCAAACATCTGAAGCAAAGAGAGCAGGGGATTGTGAGGACCGACAACAGATGCTAGTTGGTTAACAGTGTTTTTAGGAAATACACCCCTGGTAATATGCTCAAACAAACATTACCTAGCTAGTTGTAGCTTATTTCTGAAATCATACACCTGTCATTTAAATCATGTTTGTTTAACAATACAGGAAACACTAAAATATATTAATTAATTAATTAATTGATTAAAATTACCCACAACCCATTGTACATTGAAGGAGGATTTGATTAGAACTACAAACACATCAAAAAGGGTTAAAAGCACAAACAAGGCAAATATGCCATGTTTAAATGGTGACAGAATGCAGATAACTTGGCGGCAAAGTGGTCCATTAAAGATTTAGTTATGACGAAGTAGTATCTTCCAAAGCTCATACTGTATACTGTATAAAGTATAAGTAGGTAAATCCAATTGCATCATATATGCTTCTAACCACAGACCAAGAGCGGCAGCCTAAACCAATTCGAACAGTGATGCTGTTTGCAAATGTTTGTCAAAATGCTTAACTATGTTGATAACAAAGGGACTTGTAACCATAGTTAGCAAATAATGCTTTCGTGAAAATCAATGTATGCTAATGGGTTACTTACTTTAAATACAGTACCTGCAGATACCTCAAAATTGATATCCAAAATCACACAGCACAAGAGAACTCAGTTTTAAATGCCAAAATAAAACATGTACTATTTGTGCAACACAGCTATACTTAGCACACAGCCTTCTTGAAGAGCTCAGGCTGCCACCCACACAATTCTATTCACTTCATATAATAGTGTGAAAATAATATCAGGATGAGATGTGTGTTTTTGATATTTAATTATATTTTTATTCTTTCTGGAGAAAGCTATTTCTCAGAATACCATCATCTGTCTGTGTGTTCAACACTGTGTGATATCTTGCCAAAAAACACCATCTTTGCAAGAAGATGCTCGGCTTCTCTCTAAATACTGACTGGACTGATATCAAAGTCTTGCTGCCAGCTTTTCAGAGGCAGGCAGCCAATGTCATATTTTAATCTAATTAGAACATCAAACATTCAATGCATTTTTACAACATTTGGTAATGTTTCTCAAATCAACATATTGCTGTTGATATTGGTGAGAATGGCAAAAAAATTTTTATTGATAGTGTATGTTTGCCTGATGTTTCATTGCCTTATTATTTCAAGCACATTGTGATAGTTATTGTCTATATTATTTCAGTTAAAGGTGGTGCGCGTCATTACTGCAAAACGTCCCTAGGTTACGTATGTAACCCTAGTTCCTCGAGGGAACGAGACGCTGCGTCGATCGCATTTGGGGAACGCCTTTGGCAAGAACAACTCTGAATATCGTGTGCAATCAGTTCAATGGAAGAGCGTGACGTCACGGACGGGGTGACGTAGCGACCAGGAAGCTATAAGGGCACGTGCCACGCAGCTGGCTTCAGCTTCGAGTAGGGAAGCAAGCGCAGGCAGGGGTGCCGGGAGTATGGCTCGGCGACGCAGCGTCTCGTTCCCTCGAGGAACTAGGGTTACATACGTAACCTAGGGACGTTCCTCTTCGGGAACTCGAGCTGCGTCGATCGCATTTGGGGAACGATGTGCCAACGCTGCCAGACTACCAAACCCCTGCCTAGTGTGTATCCGTAGAGCACAGCTTAGGACGAGAGGACAGAAGAGCCAGGAGCGGCTCGCATATCGAGATTGTAAAATCTGGCAAATGTAGAGGGCGTGGACCACCCCGCAGCGTTGCAGATGTCCAAGAGGGACACACCTGCCAGGAAGGCCTTAGAGGCAGCCATACTCCGCGTAGAGTGAGCCTTGGCTCCCAAAGGAAGGGGAAGACCAGAGGACTCATATGACTCGTTGATAGCCTCGACTATCCAACGGCTAAGGGTCTGCTTAGAGGCAGGAGAACCCCTGTTAGTAGGACCGTAGCATACAAGCAATTGGTCGGATTTTCTCCACAGGGCAGCTCTGTGGACGTATGCGTCCAGTGCTCGCACTGGACACATACAATTTAGCTTCACCTGGTCTGGCTCCCGAAAGGGAGGAGGACAGAAGGTCTGCAGTACGACAGGTTGTGGTGTGACAGAGGGAACTTTAGGAATATAACCCGCTCGAGGGTAAAGAAATGCTTTGGCCATACCAGGGGCAAAGTCTAGATAATTAGGGGCCACCGAGAGGGCCTGGAGATCTCCAACTCTCTTTAGAGAAGTAATAGCCAATAATAGGGCAGTCTTAAGTGTCAGATGTCTGTCTGATATTTCTTGAATTGGCTCGAATGGAGCTTTGCAGAGAGCCTCTAACACCACAACCAGATCCCATGGGGGAATACGGGACCGTACTGGAGGTCTCAGCCTCAGTGCACCTCGGAGGAAACGTGTAACTAGGGGGTGTCTACCCAGTGACTGGTCACTGAAAGGGACGTGGTAAGCAGCTATGGCCGCCACGTACACCTTTAAGGTGGAGTGGGTCAACCCCGCAGAGAGCCTAGCTTGTAAAAACTCCAGAACTGTACCAACTGGGCAGTTAACAGGGTCAAGGTGGCGATCTCTGCACCATGAAGTGAAGAGTTTCCACTTCAGGGCGTACAGTTTCCTCGTAGAGGGAGCTCTGGATTGGAGTAGGGTCTCAACAACCTCGGTTGAGAGACCAGCTGCTAACAGATGTGCCCCCTCAGGGGCCACACCCACAGCTTCCACAACTCCGGGCGAGGGTGAATTATTTTGCCCTGCGCCTGAGAGAGTAGATCTGTCCTGATCGGAATCTGCCATGGAGAGCCGTCGAGGAGAGAAATCAGATCTGCGAACCATACTCGGCCCGGCCAGAACGGGGCTACTAACAACAGACGGACCCCGTCCCGGCGTACTCTCGCCAGAACTCCCGGGAGCAGAGCGATGGGGGGAAAGGCATACAGACGAAGCCTCGGCCAAGTCTGTGCCATGGCATCTAGTCCCAGTGGAGCTGGGTGAACTAGAGAGAACCAGAGGGGACATTGCGATGTCTCTCGAGTCGCGAAGAGGTCCACCTGAGCTTTGCCAAATATCTGCCATATCTGCTTCACCACCTCGGGATGAAGCATCCATTCCCCGGGCCTTGGCCCCTGTCTCGACAGCATGTCTGCTCCCACATTCAATCGCCCAGGAATATACACTGCTCTTAACGAGAGGAGTTTGCCCTGGGACCACAGGAGGATCTGGTACACCAGCTTGTACAAGGGGCGTGAACGCAGACCCCCCTGGTGATTGATATAAGAGACTACCGCTGTGTTGTCGGTGCGCACTAACACATGACAGCCTCTCAGGTCTGGGAGGAAATATTTTAAAGCTCGATACACTGCTAGCATTTCTAGACAATTGATGTGCCATGTCAGATGGCGACCGCTCCACAGACCGCGGGCAGGGTGGCCACTCATGACCGCACCCCAACCGGTGAGGGACGCATCTGTCGCTAGCGTTACACGGCGACCAAGAGCTCCCAGCACCGGGCCCTGATTCAAGAACCAAGGTTTCTTCCATATGTCTAAGGCACGAAGGCATCGCCGCGTGACCTGAATAGTTCGGAAAGGATTTCCCCTCGGGGAAACCCCTTGGTCTTGAGCCACCACTGAAGGGGCCTCATGTGCAGGAGACCAAAAGGTATCACGTTGGACGCAGCTGCCATGAGCCCTAACAGTCTCTGAAACTGCTTCACAGTGAGTGACTGGCCTTCTCTGACTCTCTTGACTGATGTGAGGATCGACTCGATCCGAGCAGGAGACATACGTGCCTGCATCGTGGTCGAATCCCATACTACGCCTAGATAGGTGGTTCTCTGAACTGGAGAAAGTACACTCTTCTTGGCATTCAGTCTCAAACCCAGCTCCCCCATGTGTGCGAGAACGACATCTCGATGTCGAACCGCCATCTGCTCTGATTGAGCTAGGATCAACCAATCGTCGATATAATTCAGAATGCGGATGCCCTGCATACGGAGGGGTACCAGAGCCGCATCTACACACTTCGTGAATGTGCGGGGTGAGAGTGCAAGGCCGAATGGAAGTACTCGATATTGATAAGCTTTGCCCCCGAAAGCGAACCTCAGAAACTTCCTGTGTTGTGGAAGGATGGATATGTGGAAGTATGCGTCTTTGAGATCTATCGTGACAAACCAGTCCTCGGATCTGATTTGAGCTACAACCTGTTTGACAGTAAGCATTTTGAACTTCAGTGACATAACTGAGAGGTTTAACTGACGTAGGTCTAAGATCGGACGCAACCCCCCATCCTTCTTTGGAACTATGAAATACCGGCTGTAGAACCCGGATTCCCTGTCTAGAGGAGGGACCACCTCGATGGCCTCCTTCCTTAATAGGGTATTCACTTCTTGTTCCATAACCAGAGCCTGCTGGGGGCCGACGACTGTCGGTGTAACCCCATTGAATTTCGGCGGTGGACGGCCGAATTGAATAGCGTAGCCTCTTTCTACTGTGTGCAGGACCCATTGAGAAACATTTGGCAGAAGTCTCCACGCTGCTCGAAAATGTACTAAGGGAATCAGTCTCTCGAGACTGATCTCTGGTGTAAGAGGCCCCCGAAGGGGAGGCGAGCTTCCCAGCTCCGCTACGCTCACGGGCGGAAATAACTGGGAGGGACGCTCGCGGGAGACCGCTGCGCCCTGAAACACTGGCAGGGTTGGCAGACCGGCCTCCGGAGGGTACCGGGGAGAGGCGGGCACCGTATACTGAGGTGGGAACCGCTCTGACCCCGTAGGGGCTACCCTCGAGGTCACTGGTAGCATGGCGTCAGGACCTCTTTGTCGAGGACTTCCTAGCTTCGATAATAGTACGAAGGTCTGATTTTAATCTAGGAGCCCCCGACTCAGAGCGTCGCTTAGACCCTCGGTCCCGGCGTGGGGGAGCACGAGTGGCGACGCTCTGCTTTTGAGCCTCGCGGTATGAGGAGCCTGCTAGTGGCGTGGGCATCTCCCGTCCAGATAACCCACAAGAGCGATGAGGGAGGAAACTCTGGAACGCCGCCGCCTGTTTACGGGCCTCCTGGAACCTGTCGACGACAGTATTGACTGTGTCGCCGAACAGGCCCGAGGCTTGGAGCGGGGCGTCCAGGAGGCAGAACCTGTCACGGTCTTTAATTTGGGACAGGTTCAGCCATAAATGCCTCTCCGCGGCCACCAAGGCTGCCATAGACCGCCCAATTGCGCGAGCGGTCTCTTTGGTGGCGCGGAGGGAGAGATCAGCGGTCCGTCTAAGCTCTGCAATATCGTCGGACTTGATCCCCTCTCCCTCGTCTACATCTCTCAACAGGTCGGCCTGATATGCTTGAAGGACGGCCATGGTGTGAAGGCACGCCCCTGCCTGACCTGCTGCCACATAGCCCTTGCCCACTAACCCTGATGTCGTTCTTAAAGCTTTAGTAGGCAAGGCCGGAGCCTTCAGAGACGACGCCGAACCGGGTGACAGATAGCCCGCAAGCGTCTGTTCAACCCGTGGCATCGCTCTGTAACCACGCTCATCGAGCCCTGTCACATTCCCATAATACTGCGAATCAGGGCCGAAAAGACGGGTGGAATATGGATGTTTCCACGACCTCGCTATCTCATCATGGAGGTCGGGAAAAAAGGGAAGGCTCCGGGCTGGAGGTGGTTGTCTGGGCCTGAGATACCGCTCATCTAATTTACTTCTCTGCGGTTCATGTGATTTTTGTGGGGGCCAGTCTATTTTTAACTTCTCGACTGCGCGAGTAACCACCTCCAGCAGCTCCTCATACTGGGGCGAAAGGGGTGGCGAATCCCTGCCAACTGTCTCCACATCCACCTCATCAGACGAAGAGAGGTGGAGTGTCGACCCCTCGCCCTGGGCGGAAGAAACCGATGAGCGTGCTTCCGATCCCAGGGTTTGGGCGCCAGATCTAGCAGATGAGGAAGGAGATAAGGACGTGCCCGTCTCCATTCCCTCTGCCAGATCCACCTGCGAACCCCACGAGTGCAGCAGCCGCTCTGCCTCAGCAGAAGCGGGGCCAGAGCCGCGGGGAACGCTGGCGAAGGCTCCCTCCTCGAAGAGAGCCCTCCGGGATCGAAGCGTCCGCATTGGCAATCGTTCACTCCCTCGAGAGCCGACTCAGCGTGCTTCGACCCCAGGCAAACCACGCATAAATCATGTGTGTCCCCAGCCGTGATGTAGCGCTGGCATGGAGGAACACACAGTTTATAGCGCGATTTGGTTTCGCCCTTCAAATGTCTCGTCTTAGCTTTAGACTTAGGCATCGTAGTCTAATGATACTGGACAGACAACAGTAAATAAGACTTACAAGACAGACTTATGAACATGCACACACAGAGCGCTTGCTGAAAGACGCGAAGCTGAAGCCAGCTGCGTGGCACGTGCCTTTATAGCTTCCTGGTCGCTACGTCACCCCGTCCGTGACGTCACGCTCTTCCATTGAACTGATTGCACACGATATTCAGAGTTGTTCTTGCCAAAGGCGTTCCCCAAATGCGATCGACGCAGCTCGAGTTCCCGAAGAGGAACTATAGTATCACCAAATGGAATTGCAAAAACTGTTTTCAAACTTTTGATGTTGATTGCAAATGTTTGCTGCTCTTGGAAAACACAAAATTGCTGAACTATGAACAACAGACACTAGTTGGTTAACAGTGTTTTGGGCAAATGCATCCCTGGTAAGATGCTCAAACAAACATGACCTAGCTAGTTGCAGCTGTTTTCTGAAATTGTAACATCGATTTGAACCATGTTTGTTTAACAATACAGGAAACATATAATTATATGTTTTTATTACAAATAAACATATCATATTTTGGTTAATTTATTGATTAATATTGCCCACAACCCATTGAACATTGAAGGAGGATTTGATTAGAACTACAAACTCAAAAAAGGGGTTAAAAAGCACAAACAAGGCAAATATGCCATGTTTAAATGGTGACAGAATGCAGATAACTTGGCGGCAGAGTAGTCCATTAAAGATGTAGTTAAGACGAAGTAGTATGTCCCAAATCTTATATACTGTATAAAGTATTAGTAGGTGAATCCAATTGCAGCATATACAGTATGCTTCTAACCACAGGCAAATTGCTGCAGCCTAAACCAATTCGAAAGCAGTGATGCTGTTTGCAAATGTTTGCTAAAATGCTGAACTATGTTGGAAACAAAGGAACTTGTGACCATAGTTAGCAAAGAATGCTTTTGTGAAGATCAATGTATGCTAATGGGTTACTTACTTTAAATACAGTACCTGCAAATTCCACCAGTTTTGCCACATCAGACATTTATAATAGCCAGAGATAATGAGCACAACATGCACATATGGGCACATATTCCGTTCCAGTGCCACAGCAGAGACAGAGCTACAGCAGAATAGCTGTTCCCTTGGGTCAGTCTTAATGATGACAGTCTGCGTGCGTAGACTGACAGACAGCTCCCCATCAGTGCCATGCACGAGGAGATATGCAGGATTACATTCGTACCAGCGCAACAGATCCATGCCAATCATGTGTCCCCGTAAACCCTGATGTGACGTTTGTTTTTAAAACAATGTAGTTATATTTACTTAAATACTACATGTTTTCAAACAAGTAACATGCATTATATTATGTACAGCAATGTATGTGCTGAACGTTTTCACCAAAGTAAGTTAGCATCTTTGTTAGCATCTTTGTCAAACTTGTTCAGTAATGTCACAAAATTAGCTTTTGTTAAAGTGAAACTTTTGAAACAATAATAAAAAAAACTACTACAACATCACTGTGTTGTACCATTAAGGATAATGTGGCACAGGTTTTAGTTATGAAGTGAGGACTCATTCCTTAATCTGAGATAGGTGGAAGTTAAAGCCAGTGATTAAGTGTTCATACTCTGTATTCCCTGGAATTACCACAGTCCTGAACCACAGCAATCATTCTTGATACCGCATCTCCATGGCAACGGTAGCCAAGTCCTGTGGCACCAGCATTCAACCTTATAAGACAAGAAATGTGATTGAGTTTGCAGTGTGTGTTACTGTAAACAGGAACTGCTTCAACTGAACCAGAGGGTTGAGTACTTTACCTTAACCCTAATCTATGTGTGTATGCATTTGTTTGTTTATATTCCTGTTAAAAGTTTGGGCTGTGTAAGATTGAACAAATTTTTTTTAAGTCTTATGATCACCAATTTAATAAAAAATACAGTAATACTGTAAAAAGATATAAATATAGTATATACATTTGAGCATCATTGCTCTAGTCTTCAGTGTCACATGATCCTTCAGAAATCATACTATTTGCTGCTTAATATTTTTGTTGTGATACATTTTTTCCGGATACTTTGATGAATAGCAAGTTCAAAAGAACAGCATTTATTAAAAAAAGGGGTTTTAATATTTAATAAATACGTTACTTTGGTAACGTTTTAAATGCATTCACTGTCACAATTAATCACATCCTTGCTAAGTATTAATTTTAAAGTACATTTTCTGTTGCCTGTAATAAGTAAATATATTTCAAGAATTTTTTTTTTTTTTTAAATAGGTAGGCCAGTTATATAAAAATAGATAGATGACAACTGGCAAAACAGCAGCATGTCTTAACACACACAACACAACACATAGCTTCATAATTATCAGCATATGGAGGGTGTCACTTGGAGGACCGTTAATGATTGAAGATTTTTGTTTTGCTAAACAAGCCTCAGTAGCAGCCACTGCAAGACATATTCTGTTCATTTTCAGAGGATACATTCGAGGATTAATTTAAAGCCCTATTTTTAGCAACACCCTGTGTTAGCATTTCTTGTTTCTGTCTTGTGGTTTAGAGGATGCCTGACATTTTAAACTAGTTCGGAACCAGCACTCATGATTGTTCATGTTTCAGCAATCATCTTGTCCTCTGAAAGGCAGTCTTAGTTCTAGTCAGTTTGTGAAACCAATGAGCGTGGTGCTGCTGCTGTTCTTCAGCTGTATGACACAGTGTCATACTGTTGAAGCCTGTCGTAGCTTGGCACAGTACAGTCTTATGTAAGGAGAATGACATCTGAAGCGTACAGCACCATCCATTTATATACCAGCACAAAGAACAGATTACCCTCCAGTATTAAAGAATCTGACATGTCATTTCTATTTACAAGCATGCAAATGCAGAATTTTTTTTTTTTCGAAATAATTTTCGTCATGATATAATATATTTTATGAAAAACTCTGTATCTTTTACAAGTTGTAAACTTTATAACATCATGCATTTTGACGCATCAAGGTTTCACCTGGTGCTGATTTTAAATATTGTTTTCACCACTGACTGAACATCACCTAAAATCATCCTGTTTCTTGGCTTACTGCATTAAAAAAAGCCTTGTTTCCCCTCTTCTCTCTCTGTAACTCATTGTTCAGAAGAAACACAGGAAGACATGAATTAAGCATGTGAGTATCCCTACGGAGCTCTTTTTTTTTTTTTTTTTACTCTCTATAGTGCCCCATAGTGTGTATTTTTTACTTTTAAAGAGATGCTTTCCTTTGTCAGCAAAGCTATAAAACATCCATTAAGTCACAGTTTCCATGTAAAATGATGTTTTAACCATGTTCGGGTTGAATATCAAAGGAGCTTTCTTTTCTTTTTTTTCTCTCCTTAAAACTACTGTATATGCTAGTATAAGTTGATTAAAAGCTGTGGCTGTTAATGTAACAAAATAATCAGTCAGTTTATCTCATGTTTACAATGATTATCAAATAATAATCGGAATATATCAGATTGGCAAATGTGATTAATAATTGTTTAAACTCCCAAGCACCCCCTGGAACCAGTTTGAGGTCAAATATTATTGATCAGAATATTAACAGAATTTTTAAAAGCAAAGTTACTGTTCAATATCCATAACAAGATGATACATTTACTTCAAGTCAAGTCAAAATCTTAGGTAGGTATGTGCTGTAATGGGTATTTAGTACAGTTAAAACTTTTTATAGTCTGGCTGGCTAAAAAATACCTTTCCTCATACAGTATAGGCCCCTTGAATGCCTTTACCTGCAAGACTGACTTAATTATGCCCCGAGGGAAATGTGGCAGCTCTTGAGGACGGCCTTCGCAGCTTGACTTCTGACAAGCTAGAGAAAGAATTCATCCCTCCACTTCTAAAGCCATTCGAGCATGTCTTGTCTTTTTTTCAGTGTGCTGAGATACGTAGGAAATCTGGAGGTGATCTGGAGGGGAATATGAAATTGTGGGATACAGATAAGTATACATCGACAGATGAGGCATGGTGGGTCTGTTGGTTTCATTTTCATTCCTGTGGGCTGTTACCTTCTCTGCCTTATTACCCTCTGGGCAAAAAAAAAATCCAATAATAAACCCTCCGCCAGCGCACAAAGAAGCTTCTCTAGCAGAAGAGCTGAATTCATCCATGCAGGTATTCACTTTTTTAATACAGTACGATTGTGGATGTATCAATGTTCTGCTCTTGTTATATTCAGGAACAATGATTCTACTTGCTTTTTTTTTTTTAGGTCTGAAGAGCAGAAGTGACTGAATCAAAAGGAACACAGACAGAATACATTTTTTCCAGGTCCAACATGGACTGAAAGATAAAAACAAAAGGAAAGTGGGTGGCATTTGTTCAAAATGAAAAAAATAAATAATTGTAACAATATAATTTAGGATGTTACTGTTCAAGGACCAGATTTACTAAACAAGGCAAATTAGTGCGGGAGCGCAATTCCTAAAAAATCTCGATGGGAGTGGAAAGTTGACGGGAAGTCTCATCTTCCATAATGATCAATGCAATCTACCAAGAGCAGCACACATTAGCCTAAGGATGTTTTTGGATAATGTCTTCCTGTGGCCTTCCAAATAAATTGATAAGAGTGGAAAAATTAACTCCATTCTATTGCACACGCTGTTTTCTGCTGTGCCTCCTACTGGCAGCAACAATCGCAGTCATGTCAAGCGCAAAGACATGCTATTCTGGGGTAAATTCACTACAACAAACCTTAATAAATCATGTTCCATGATTTATTTAAATACTCTCCTCCCATAACTTTTGGTCAGCCACAAAACTAACTCTGTCCACACCTTTCAGTGCTAATTTTTCACTGTGCGTATTTTAGTAAACCCTGACAGTAGTTTATGACACCAAAAAAGGGTTTGCACTGTTCAAAAAGTATAAATTATTATGGAATAGCTTATAATTAACTTAAAGATGCAGAGTATAATATTTAAGAGGATCTATTCACAGAAATGCAATATACAAAACTATGCTAAGACCTTACATAATGAACTGTTATGTTTTTGTTACCTTGAGAATGAGCATTTCTGTCTACAACAGTTTATGTGTTGTAGAACTGAATGTTATCTGGCTCGGCTCGGTGTTCATCTTCAGTTCTCTCTTCACAGCAGTTCAGTCAGTGTACTGTTTGAGTAAATGAATTACTCCGGGATATTGGTTTGTTTGAACTCAGAGGGAGTGTCAGCCACGTTAAAAAAGTTAACAGCTTAAGTCATTTGTGGAATAATGCGTATTGGAGATGCAAACCGTTTCGAACAATTCTCTCACAACAGACATGGAAGAGAAGACAATGCTGAATAAAGTCATAGTTTTTGACCGTACACACAGCTTCAATGGAGGGACTGAGAGCTCTCGGACTAAATCTAAAATATCCTAAACTTAAAAGGTCTTACGAGTTTGGAACAACATGAGGGTTATATGGAATTACATTTAGTTCAATAATAATGAACTTTACTTTATAAAACTGAACGTAAATTTTTCAGAAACTATCAAACATATGCCATTAAAAAAAAAAACACACAATGAAAATGAAAAAAATTAACTCAGTCGCACAAATGTAACAGGCTCTTCAAATATGCTTCATTTTTGTTAATGTTTTTCAAAGATTCGTTTTCGCTGATCGTGGATTCTGAATGCATTGCCACAGATTTCGCTTTTGCTTCGCAGTTTTTCGGTTGGAGTTTTGACACAAACTTCTCGTGGGGGGCGGGGTTAACAGTGATCTACTCTGATTGGATAGTGAGCTTTTGATGGACAGGTGCTCTCTGACTGGGAAGTACAGACGTCATTCAGTGGCGCGCGCCGTGCATATTGAAAGCTCTTGTGGTGATTAAATCTGGTCTCTACCGCAAAAAAATATTTTTTCACAGACAAAGTGAAAGAAATTTATTTTAAGCTCATACACAGGTTCTACCCTGTAAAGAAGTTTATACAAAGATTTAAATCTGACATTGATCTTACACTCTCTTTTTGTTCGAGTTCTGAAGAAACTGTACACTATTTTGGTCATGTCACTACACTCAGAAACTTTGGGATGATGGTGTGTTTGTCAAGTGTACGATTTTGCCAGACTTCTCAGTACATATGAAAAACATTATATTTGGGTATTATGACCCCACAAACGAAAATATCAGTTTTGTTATTAATTTAATTTTTTTCCTAAACAAATTTCACATTCACAAATGCAAATTCTCCAACTGTAAACCTGTCTTCTCTGTTTTTCTAAAATAAATGGAAAACTATTTGAATGTAATCTCAGTATCTAATAAGAAAGGACTGTTAGAATTTGTTCCGCCTTTGAACATGTTGATTTCGTTTAGAATTTGGCGCTCTTTTCATTAGTTTGATTTTATTCTTTATTGTTTTTTTTGTTAGTTTTTTTGTGGTTGAAATTATGTGATGTATGTTTATACTTTTGTATGTTTTTGTTCTCTGCATTAATAAAAACAGAAAAAGAAAAAAAAAGCTCTTGCTGTGATTTGTATGCAATAGGTTGTGCCCTGTATTACTAAATATGTAAATAGTATTTGACCTTCGATTATCTCAATCTGTAAAGATGAGCTCTCAGGTGACACGGAGTAGGCATCATCTTCCTCCTCTGCTTGTCCTTCAAGGCAGCTTGAATCACTGTTAACCCCGCCCCCACGAGAAGTTTGTGTCAAAACTCCAAACGAAAAACTGCGAAGCAAAAGCTAAATCTGTGGCAATGCATTCAGAATCCATGATCATCGAAAACTAATCTTTGGAATACATTAACAAAGTCGGTTACATTTGTGCAACTGTGCAACTGTGTTAATTTTTTTTCCTTTTCATTGTGTTTTTTTTCTTTTGTAATGGCATATTTTTGATAGTTTCTGAAAAAGTTATATTCAGTTTTATAAAGTTTCGTTCATTTTTATTGAAGCAAATGTAATTCCATAAAGTTATTAAAGGGTTAGTTCGCCCAAAAATGAAAATTATGTCATTAATAACTCACCCTTATGCTGTTCCAAACATGTAAGACCTCCTTTTATCTTCGGAACACAGTTTAAGATATTTTAGATTTAGTCAGAGAGCTCTCAGTCCCTCCATTGAAGCTGTGTGTACGGTATACTGTCCATGTCCAGAAAGGTAAGAAAAACATCATCAAAGTAGTCCATGTGACATCAGAGGGTCCGTTGGAATTTTTTGAAGCATCGAAAATACATTTTGGTCCAAAAATAGCAAAAACTACGACTTTATTCAGCATTGTCTTCTCTTCTGTGTCTGTTGTGAGAGAGAGTTCAAATCAAAGCAGGATATCCGGTTCGTGAACGAATCATTCATTTCACCAAATCGAACTGAATCATTTTAAACGATTCGCGTCTCTAATACACATTAATCCACAAATGACTTAAGCTGTTAACTTTTTTTAATGTGGCTGACACTCCCTCTGAGTTCAAACAAACCAATATCCCGGAGTAATGCATGCACTCAAACAGTACACTGACTGAACTGCTGTGATGAACACCGAGCCGAGCCAGATAACGAACAATAGACTGACTCGTTCACGAGTGAAGAACCGGTTGCATCGGTGTTCGGATCACCAGTAGTTCTTTCAGACAGTTCGATTCAATAAACCGGTTGAAGAAAACAGTTCACTGGTTCTTTTGCGCTCGACGTAATGGCGTCATTTGCGATGATTGCCCTTGATTCAAGCCTTCGGTTTACCCGCACCCATAACACTAGCACAGAATCAGTTCAGAATCAATCACCAAAAGAATCAGTTCAGTTCAGACGCTCTGTGTGTCGGTCTGCTTCACACTGAAACACACATGTGCAGTATCATCAGCTCCTCGGTTCACGAATCGAACGCGTCTGACAGAAACGGTTCTTGACTAATGAACGAGTCAATGTTTTGTTCGTTATCTGGCTCGGCTCGGCTCGGTGTTCATCTTCAGTTCTCTCTTCACAGAAGTTCAGTCAATGTACCGTTTGAGTACATGAATTACTCCGGGATATTGGTTTGTTTGAACTCAGAGCCAACATTCAACAATCAGCCACATTAAAAAAGTTAACAGCTTAATTCATTTGTGGATTAATGCGCATTAGAGACGTGAACCGTTTAAAATGATTCAGTTCGATTTGGTGAACTGAATAAATCGTTCGCGAACCGGATATCCAGACTGCTTTGATTTGAACTATCTCTAACACAGACACGGAAGAGGAGACAATGTTGAATAAAGTCGTCTTTTTTGCTATTTTTGGACCAAAATGTATTTTCGATGCTTCAAAAAATTCTAACCGACCCTCTGATGTCACATGGACTACTTTGATGATGTTTTTCTTACCTTTCTGGACATGGACAGTATACCGTACACACAGCTTCAATGGAGGGACTGAGAGCTCTCGGACCAAATCTAAAATATCTTAAACTGTGTTCCAAAGATAAAAGGAGGTCTTACATGTTTGGAACAGCATAAGGGTGCATTATTAATGACATAATTTTCATTTTTGGGTGAACTAACCCTTTAATGACATCATTTTAATATTTGGCTGAACTAACCCTTTAAGTTTTTCCTCTGTCAAAGAAAATGGTGTTTTGACAGTGGTGTTTGGTTTCCTGAATTAATAATATTGTTTAACAAATCAGTAGATTGAATAATTCAGTGACTCACATGAAGGAGTCAGCATTTGTGGATGAATCAGTTTACTTGTTGATTCAGTGATTTGCTTAAGTTGTTGCCACCTACTGGCATAACCATCTAACCTGTGGAAACTGGAGGGAAAGAAATACCCACCGCTAATGCACAATAGTTTCAAATAATTCATCTTAAAGGCAATTTTGCTTAGTCCCCCTAGTGAGCCCCATCCCTCTGCTTGAGAATCACTGCTATAAGTTATTTTGCAATCAGTTAAGACTACTCACCATAAAAGCAGACTGATTGTTCTGTATTCATTTTTTCCCCAAAGCATTTCTAATACACATACTCTCATGAGCTCTTGTTCCAATTAAACAAATTTAAAAACTCTTTAGTAATTAGGTGCCTTTGGACCTCAAACAGGAAACGCTTGGTTGGTTTTAAAAGCCATTACATTGCTTATAGACAGCTGAGAAGCCAGCTCTTTGAGAGTATACCATCTGTTCATGTGAATTAAAATAACATTCTCCATTATTGGCTTTTATGTACTGTGTAGTGTAATTGTTCACAATGTGAAACTTATTTATTTTGTACATTTTTTACATTTAAATATATTTTTCTGCGCTCTTTAGTGCTGGTATACCTCTATTCATTTGACTGGCAGCTCTAAAAATGCCTGGGGCATTAGTACAAGAAATTTTGCTAAATTCTTGCTAAAAATTTCATGGCAGTTTTATTGGTGTGTGGCACTTTTTGTTTCTGCCGAAATGGCCACTAGATGAGGAGGATTGGAAAAAGAGATTTAGATGTGAGTTCCCCAGATTCCCCATCACAGAAAGTGGAGCTGTCAGGAGTCATCACTTTACTAGACTCTGTGTGTGTGTGTGTGTGTGTGTGTGTGTGTGTGCATGGATGCATCTGTGTGTAGGAATGTGCCTGCAGTATTGGAAGAGGGCTGTTTTTTTTTGTGTGCAAGGGTTTTCAAATGTTACAGACTTGGTCCCCAGAGGGTTTCTGTGGTGCCCCCAGTATCAACGATGTTTTAATTCTTGGACAACAGAGTGTTCTCCTAAACCCATAAGGATAGCTGAACAGGCCTATATTGTATTTATTCTGTTTGCTTTTTCCAGGTTTATGACTTACTTTAAGACACACTGCAACACTGGTCATACTTGTCTATACTAGGGGTAAATTTTTGTCTAGTAAGCTTGACCCTGTTGGTAGATGTAAAAACTGCAGCATTTCTCTTAATATTTTTCAAATATTTCCTTAAGGAATGGATGAGTAGCTGTACTGGTATGTGCATGTGTTTGCTGGGATGCTCCTGGTGCTAACAGCTCTATGGTCTGATTGATGAGCCTTGACTGTGTGGATCCTCTCTATTTACCTGCTTCAGTAAACAGAGTTCCATCTTTATGGAGCCACTCACCCAGATACAGAAAGGGCTTGTGTGTTCAGCTCCATTAAACGGACTCATCCCTTGAGTCAGGTTTATCTGGTCCAGCACAGGAAGGGCACATGAGTAAACCTCAGTTGTAATGAATGTGCTTGACTTGGAACATATCTGACACCCTCTGGATAAGTCAGCAACTACTGTATGAACCAGCTAAAGAGCCATTCGTTTTTGGAATCAGTACACACTGGTCAAGCATTTGTACAATGGGCTTCAGGACTGTTTTATGTTGTTAAATCAACTTTTATGCAAATATATTTACAGTAATACTGTTTGTGGTTGATTCACCAAAAATAACCAGCTGTTAAGAGTTATTTCATTGAGAAATCTGAATATTGTGATTCTATTCCACAAGGGGCAACATCAGATTCAAGCTCCTTTAGTCAAATTTGTTAAAGGGATAGTAGACCAAAAAAAAAAAAAAAATTAATTCATTAATTACTTACCCTTATGTTGTTCCAAATCCGTAAAATAAATTACGACATTTTTGATGAAATCCAAGAGCTTTCTGACTTTGCATGTAACTGAAACATTGGCCCAGAGAGATAAGGACAACAGTAAAATAGTCCATGCAGCATCCGTGGTTCAGCTGTAATGTTATAAAGCTACAAGAATACTTTTTGTGCACAAAGCAAACAAAAATAACAACTTTATTCAAAGATTTTATCTTTTCCGGGTTAGTCTCCACTGCCATTCATGAGAATGCCATGCTACATGTGTCTATTTTAACAATGGACTATTTTAATTATATCTCCACTTTCTTGTTGGGAAAGGGTTATTGGGTTTCATCAAAAACCCCTTAATTGGTGTTCTGAAGATGAACAAAGGTCTTAGGGGATTGAAACCACATGAGGATGAGAAAATAATGACAGCATTTCAATTTTGGTTGAACTATCTTGTGCTGTCAAATGATTCATTGCGATTTATCGCATCCAAGATAAAAGTTTTTGTTTAAATAAATTGTGTGTGTGTATATTTATTATTTAAATATAAATACACATGCATGTATATATTTGTTAAAAATTGGTTATGTTTATATATAAATTATCTGTTTGGTTTTGATTCACTAAAATATGTGTCATTTCATTCTGAAATCTGAATTTCCCAGTGCAAGTCTTGTTGGGGGTCTCAGCCTCAGATGTCACACCCGTGGACCTCTGGCTAAATGTCTGATGCATATGAGACACAAAAGCGTAAAAAATTCAGGAGTGTTGAAGTCATCATCGGATTGGTTGAATTCTACAGGATTTCCGGGAGACGTGTGTGTCACATTCTTTAACGTTCTGCCTGGAAACAAAGATGCTGTGATGCCAAACTCTCTCACAAAAGAAAAAAGCCGTTGTTTTTACAACTGTGACAATGAGCACTTATCAGGATCAACAAAACACTGGGTTTTCAAAAGTATGTGAAATATTTAAAGTTTGTGGCATAGAATCTTTTTATACACCGGTCTGTTAATGTGGTGACATTTCCAAGCCCCGAAACATGACGCTGAATGAAATGAACTGTGATTGGTTGTTTGACATGTCAGTCAAATGGCCTCATGGGCGGGTCTTGGCCAAAGAAAGCTGCCTTGGATTCCAGACCTTCAGTCAGTCTGAAGGTCTCGCTGCGCAAGACTAGGGGCAACACTGAAATCAAGTCCTCCTTGAAGTAATGCAAATTTAATGCTGCATTCACGCCATATCGTAATTACTATAATTTTGACATGATAACACATGACATTATACTTGGAGTTGTTCAAACCTTTGAACTTGGACCCGGAACTATCGCACTATCAAGTATAGCGCCTTATGAATCTGAGGTGGTCAGATATTACAAGTTGTAATTATGAGTTCTTTGAGGTCGTGAATGTTTTTTACAAATTGATATCTCGTAATAACAGTAATTACGATATGGCTTGAATGCACCTTAAGGTTAAATTAGTTAAATCTGATTATATCACCTATCAAACGTGCTTTGAGAGAAAGGTGTTTTAAAATCAGCTTAACTATGTGCAATCAGGGAGCCCCATGCTTAATGCAGATTTAATGCCACTGAACAATTAACTCGTCTCCTCCAACCTGATGAAAGTTTGATATGCTCAGCTAGCATTAATGAGGAACCACAATCCACTGTACCACATTTTAAAGATCAACACATTTACACTCAACCCATTTTCTGATGACACTGTGTGAGTCACTTAGAGGCATTTGATGAATTATGAACATCAGCCAGGCACAATATGTTTCTAGGATAGTGTTGAATAGCATGATGAATCCTCTAGAAACAATGGTGACATCTTAAAGGTAAACAGAATGAAGACAGATGGCTCATTACCTGCTGTTCCTTCGGATTTTCATTCATCTCCAGTCATTATTTTGTTTGAAGTTGCTTACTAAGTTGCTTAGTTTTGAGTTGGCAGCTATTTGTAAAATTTTTGGTTATGCTCAATTCAACTTCTCAAATTAAATGATCTGCATTTGCTACATTTGTTTTAAATTAATTCGTATGGCCCTGCAGAGATATTCAAGCAATGAAACAATACTTAACAAGATCTAAAGTGGCCACAACATTTATAAGAGATGTTTAGGGACTGTTATTTAAAGTAAAACTTTTTTTCTTCAGAAATAAAACTATAACTTTCCAATACTATGTCAAAATGCTATACAGTACATTTCTTTCAGATATTCTACATTTCCGGATTAGAATATCTGAGTGTATCTGTATACAAATGTTAACTCAAAACTAATAAGGCACTTACCTACAGGATCCAGTGGTTGCATGCATGTGAAAGCAAAATAAGGATAGAGCTTCTAACCTCTGATTATAGTTATGCTATCCCATAGATTTACTGTACACAGTTTATTGGAGTCAGTTTTATTGGAGTTGTTACTGCAAACAGACTGCTATAACATATTAAAAGGTCTCAGTCTTTCAGTAACTTTATTATTTTACGCTTTATGAAATCATGCATGCTGACTGGTTGCCCTGGCAACAGGGCACCTCATGCCAACCAACAGTGCTGCATTTCTAACTAACTTCTATAACCTCAGTTTCCCAAGGGAATAAGTGACGGACCCCGGGCTCAAAACATTTGTTGCAGCTATTTTAAGACTATTTGTGGGGAAGAGCTTCATCAATAAAAAGAAAGGAAAAGAAAAAGGCAGTAGTCAGTTTTGACTTTTATCACTTTTAAATCAAGAACATGCATCGGCAAGCCGATTCCAATTTCCTTAGGTGTCAAGACTTCATAGGGAACATGCAAAGACAGCATGAAAAAGTGGGTAAATTCAAATGAACACACAGGCTGACAGTATTGCATGAGTAAGTGCTGAGGAAAGTACATTAAAGACTGAAATATTAAATGGCCTTTGCCAGTGTTTGTGCAGGGAGAAATGTTTGTGTGGTCATAATGTTGATTTACATGACAACTTATGAAATTTTGCAAAGCTTGCAGCAAAATGCATGAGACCCGGGTAAAATGTAGGTGTGTGTTTGCATATGTGTGCTGGACCAAGAAGAATCTGAGGTGTTGCAAATAAACAATATTCACTGACACATTGGAAGGAGAATATTTCCAGTGTCTTATCTGTCAGATAAACAAACTAATTGCCCAGTTATCCCAAGACAACATGCAATAGCATTCTTCCCTTTAACAAAAAACAAATTAACTGTGTGAGCAGTCTCCAGTTTTACCAAACAACCTATCCAGCCGAAATGGACACTGTTTTTGTTCTCAGCATAACTTGCCGAGGTTCATGCTTTTTAGCCAATTTATGCTACGTCCTTTCAATAAATAATAATGGTGTATGCTTACTGTTTGCAAAAAAATAAAGTATTTGCATAATTTATCAGTAAAGCATAAAATGTCTGTTTGTGTGTGTGTGTGTGTGTGTGGGCAGTTCCAATTTTTAACTGTTAATTTTATTTATTTATTTATTTTTCAGAGTCTAAATGTTATTTATGATCACTCACAGTAACATTTGCTCATTACTCACCAAAGTCCACAAGGATAAAGCTTTTTTTCTCTCTCACAGATACAGTCATACTGGACAATTGCATATCAATATTGTTTTCTCCTTAATTTTTTAAAGATGTCAGTTCACCTTAAAAATTTAATGTTGTTTAATTGCAATGGGTGAGTCTGGAAACAGTCATCTGTGAAAGTAATCATTCTGTTTTGAGTGCTTTCCATCCGTTTACCCCTGAGAGTGCAAACAGAAGGCTGGGAAAGGTCAGGGACCATAGCTGAGATCTCCACTAGACCCCGACTGTGTTTTGAATGAATGGAACAGTAGATAAAAGAAAGATAGAAAGAGCAGAATGACGGAAAGTACTGTAAATTTTAGTGATTTTAGAGAATGAGCAGGGCTCAGTTTGGCTTAGCTTTTGGGTTTGATCCAAATACTGTCCCCCTTCTCTTGGCTCTCCCTCGCTCTTATAGCTGCAGTGAAAGAGAAGCTAAAGAAGAAAAAACAAGGATGATGTTAAAAGAGACTCCCGAGAGATAAATAACAGACAGAAGAAGACCAGAGGTGAATCAGCTTTGTTAGCATATATTATGCAATAATTTACAGTTCGAAGCTTTGAGGGGCTCAACATTTTAAAGACATTTCGGAAGGAAGAAACTTGTTTATCGCAGTTAATCAAACTCCAACTAAAGTAATTTTTCAACAAATTAAAAACAAAACAGAATTAAAAAAACTAAATTGGCAAAATTCTTGGTGATTATTTTTTTACAGTAGCGATGTATAAAAACAAAGTTCAAAGTTACTTTCAAACTAAGCAGCTTTCTTTAATTTGGTCAGTGTGGTGAATTCGCTTAAACCAATTCATAATACCAATTTAACAGGAATGTAGCAAAAATATTTGGATCTAACACTACATTTCCAATCACGTGGATTCCAGCTGGATTTGGTCCAAGGAAATTCTCTGATGAGTGGTAAATGTGACCACACCTTAATGTTTTGTTGTATAGTATTTAATATTTAATAATGCAGTAATAAAGTCAGAGTTTGTCTTGTTAATGTTCTGTCTGCTCATAATCCGAAACTCTTGAAACCTGATGTGCATGTGCTCAGAATAACATAATCATCCACCGATATCATCTTTAGTTATTTTTGTAGTTACTGTATCTTCATAATTATAGTTTTTGGTGTAAATGGGCATTTATGCATCCTGCTGTTGTTAAGGTTAACTTTTCAGGATCTATTTAGTGCCGAGAAAAATACACAACCTGAGTTGTGATCCTTTCCCATTAACTAAAATGTGTGAAGCCTCATTTAAAAAATACTTTGCATGAATTTACTTTTAAACCCTCTCAAATAGTTTGACTTCTTTTCCTTTTAAAAAATTATTTTTAATAATACAGAAAAGAAAGAAAGTGGCACAATGGGGCTAAAAAAAAAGTTGATGTCTGAAACTTGTCTAAGCTTGATGTAATTACCTTGCGTAATTGCCATGGTGTTGTTATGGTGAATGTCGAGGCAACAAGGAATGAAAGAGATGAACAGACATGCTGTCCTCATTATCAAGCGATTCAAATTCATCATTATCATCTTTAGAAATGAATGAACAGCTGTCATATCAGAGGTTTGACATCCTTAAACAAAGACATGATACACAGATATTTGAATGTCACAAAAAAAAATTCAAAGTATAAAATCTGTGAAACTGTGATAGTACTTCAACAGGGAAGCAAAATGGCACTTTGTTTCAGTAACAAAAGTGAGAGTTAGAAGAAATTTTCAATGATTGGTCTTATTATAGATGTATGCTTCCCTGCCTTTGATATCCCACAATCCTGTGTGTTCCATTCTGTGACTGTTGAGCTCAAAAATAAAGATGGCATCTGAAAGTTGCATTTAGGCGGTCAGTTTGTGAGTAAATTTACATTTCTGATTTTTTTATTTTTTTTTTGCACATTTGATGTTATTTCTAGTGAGAAATCAGTATTATAGTAATTTAATATTTGTTTAGTTATCACCGAAAATATGTTCTTTTGTTGTAGATCATTAAACTGTTATGCTGCCTCAGAACGTTGTCCAAAATCAGTTTCATGAGGTGCCTTCTTGCAAAAACGCTGCCTGCAAAGTCATTGCCTCATATGGCAGCAAGTCAGCCTAGGCTTTCAGACTCAGCCATAGTGAAAGCTCAACCCGATCTCACAGCAATCCGTGAGGTGTTTTATGAGGTGGCTAATTCGTACAAATTCGTAAAGACCAAATATATAAATTTTTTGCTAAATCATATATTTTACGAGTTGCACAATTTGTATGAATTTGTATGACTGACCTACACCCAACCCTGCACCTAAACCCACCCAACACTGGGGTCCAGACAAAACGTACAAGTGAAGTCATGCAAATTTATACAAATTAGCCACCTCTTAAGAAGACCTCGTAAAATATGTATGAATTCATCACAGAGCAAATACTGATAACACACCAACAGATGAGACAGAGAAGGATACTTCTGGTATGAAACAAGGTATTAACTTTCAAATTTTGTCTTTTTGTAATAAATTCAAATAATAAAAAAATACCATTTTGTGGCTCTTGGATGTGTCGTGAGACATCGCTGTAGTCCCTCAATTCAAGTGACATGTGAACCAGTCGTCTGTTTGTATTTACTTAATGCACAAAATAAACATCAGAACACATTTTACCCAACCACAGAAAGATGTCAACAAGCACAATTTTCAAGTTTAAGTCCACCAAATCGGTCTGTTTTGTTTGTCATCAGACAAAATGGCAAATTATGATGGCATTATGATTGGTCATATTGTCTGTCAATTAAGCTCTTTGCAAAGGGTCAGTTTTAACAAGCAGCCCTGTGTATTGATTTAAATTACAATGTTCTTAAAAAAAAAAAAAAAACGAGTAAGATAACATTCTATTGCTTAAACAGTGAAGTAATTTCTTTTGGAATTTGTTAAAGAACTGTGCAACTAATTAAGTATAATATTACACAATATAATTTTTTTTTTTAATGTTTATAGCATCCTGTTGGAATAATCTCAATTAATAATACAATTCTGTCAACATTTATGAACAACAACACAGAAACAGATTGTTAGTTAACATGTGTTAGAAAAGAAACAGTGAAAAAAGTCACATGCTCTCACAATATAAGGTAAACTTTGGTGAATTGCACCTATAGACATTCACACACGTGGGCCCTTTTGTTTTGGAGGGAGGGGCATTCTAAGCTGATACACATCAGTGTGTTTCCAGTCCCCTGTGTATGTGTCTGTGTGTGTCTCAAGTAGGGATGGGTACCGAAACCCGGTATTAAACTGGCCCCGGGGCTAAATTATGAAAGACCGTAGTATCAGTAAGATCTGACGGTATCGGTTCTGCTTTCGGTACTGGAGGAAAAAAATAATGTACTATGTATTTTTGCTTAATAATGTTGTCGTGCACATTTAATCTCGCCAAACAGGTCCTGTTACTCTTCGGGCACGTTAGACCAATTCACTGCCTTCTCCTGGAACACAGAAACAGGCACAGATGAACAAGCAGACACAAGACAAGACTGGGATTGTGCAGAGTGAGCCAGGGGTGACCAAGAACTACGGGTGCCAGTGGTAAGTCCATGAGGAGGGGTGGAGGAGTGGTAAGGCTTACGGAGTGGTTGCCAGAAGTAATGAGGGTTACGGGTCCGGTAACATGAGAAATGTAAGTTGCTGTCCATTTAAAGCATTAATGGGTATCTAGAGTGAGGGGAAGTATGGGGATGTGGAGTTGTGCCAGTCTAAAATCCAAAAAGTTACTTTCTGCCCCAGAGTCCAGTAGTGCCTTTGTGTCATGCGTGTGGGTTGCCCACGGTGGAGATCTCACCAAATCATAGCCTTATAGTTACTACCGGGCCTGATCTTTTACCGGGCAGGCGATCGGAGACGGGACTGACCTTGTCCTCTCTGTCCGTGTGAGACTCCTCTGGTCTGCAAAACTGATGTCTCTCTTGAAATCGGCCCATACGACTCAAGCGAGCATCTGGATGGAGTACTCAGACACTGGATGGAGTACTCCGAAACCAAGTGCTCCCACTGGCGGTGATCGGCAAGTAGTCTGGCCGCCTCCCTACCTGCCACCGCACGATCGAAAACCCTCCTCATCTCCTCTGAGAGTACCTGGAACAGGGTGCGGCATGAATCCTGATTTCCCCACACCGCTGTTCCACAAAGTGCCGGCTTGCTCGACAGAAGAGTGAGGACAAACACCACCTTGGTTTGCTCTTGACGAAACGTCTGTGGCTGCAATGAGAAATACATTGAGCAACGGGTAAGGAATGCTCTGCAATACTCGGGCTCACCTGAGTATCCCTCTGGTGTGGGTAAACAGGGCTCGTGTTGATGAGGCGGCTCGGGGGAAACTGGTAGAACTGGATGTGGGGGTGGCGCAGCGGGGCTTCTCAGATGTTGGAGTTGTTGAGTGAGCTTGGATACCTGCGCTATAAACTATCCTATTTAAGTGTGAACTGTGTGTCCATAGGCATCATTAATTATGGCTACCTGTCAACACCTCTTTTTACCATGACTGGTTTTGCCTCCACACTTATGGCAAATAGAAGAAACTGTTGAGCAGAGTTTTTCTGTTTTGTTTGTGGGTGGTGTAATGGTGAACATGTGCTGAAATTCCAGAAACCCAGAAGCACTCATACTGGAAGATACTGGAAGAGTTGCCACATACTTGTTAATAAATGCATTCATCCATTGACCTACAAAATCCCAGGAATAATATTTAAATATGTTAATAGAATTCTCCCCATGACCAAACAATTATTTGTTAAAAAACAGTAAAATTAGTAATAATATGAAATAGTACAACAAATAACTGTTTCCTGTTTGATTCATATATTTCAAAATCTAATTTATCCATGTGAAGTCAAAGCTAAATTTTCAACAGTCATTACTTCAGTCTTCAGTGTCAAATGATCCCTTAGAAATCATTCCAATATGCTGATTAGGTGCTCAAAAAACATTAATTTTTAATATCAAATAATATCAATTGTGTGCTGCATAATGAAAACAAACTGTGATACACAACTATTACACAAGGTTTGGGGTAAGTATATATTATGTATACTTGTTGAAAAACATATATATATATATGATATATATGTTATATATATATATATATATTTTATTGTGAAAGGAGCTTTATAGAAGTCGAAATAGACTGTATATATATATATATATATATATATATATATATATATATATATATATATATATATATATATATATATATATATATATATATATATATATATACTTGTCTTATTATTATATATGTATATATATATATATATATAATTCTTTTTATTTTATTTTGCATATAAAGATAAAGATAGGGTTTTACATACATCTCAGATTTTCTTCTGGAAATTCTATAGACGTGACCTCGTTTTCAGTACATCACATAAAGAATTTAAAAAAGAATAATAATAATAACCTCTTAAAAACATTTGAACTAATATGATCTAATTAATATTATACATAATTATGAATATTAACCATCTATATTTTAGGGAGGTTTACACATAACAACACAGATGGCAGATTTGATTGTACAGCTCTCATTATTCCTTTGATGCTCGACATTTACTTGCACGTGTACAGTATATGTGGGTTTGCTCACAAGCTCAGTGTGACTGTAATAATTTAATTATGACATAAAAGACCCAGCACAGCACACTTTGCCCTCATTGTACAGTGGGAAGCAGCAGTAATAGCTGGCCTGCACTCTGATAAGCAGCAAAGCAGTGACTGGGGTGTCATGAACCATAGGTCTGATGTCCTCCCACATGATTCTCTGAGAAGAGCTACTTGACTAAATTAAACAAACCATTAAGGAAGAGCTCATTAGTACATTTACTACTTTTACACATACAGTATCTAATGTACAGTCATGTGTCAAGTGTCAATATGTCTTTGTTCAACATTTTATGTTCTTGATCACAAAAATGGTTATTATACTGAACTAAAACCATTAAAAAAGTTTTTATTATTCTAAATAAAATGTTTAAACTTTTTAAATCCACCTATAGTTGCAACATTTTTTTATTATCTAGTTAAGTTCAGTTCATATAGCTTAACTTGATATAAAATAAAACTGAAATAAAACTAATAAAAACTTTAGAAACATTTAAAATAATAATAATAATAATAATAATAATATAATTATGACACACAATGAAATTGCTATTCTATTTTACTAAAAATACTACTATACTAGCAATAAAAACTCTCAAAATACTATAGTAAAAACTATAAAATTATCTAAATAATACTAAAATAACAAGCTGTAAAAACAAACTGCCAGATTTGACATTATTTAACAGTAATATCTTACGATAAAATTAATTTAGGAGTTTACAGTGCAATCAATTCAGGTTAAGAATTTATAATATAATATAATACCAAAAACAACAGCAACAACAATCCTGCAGCACAAAATACACACACGCACACACAAATTTTATTGAAAAAGCCAATAGTATTGGTAATTTTCTGCTGGACATCTGCTAATTTTACGGACATTTCCTTTAACTTTAAAAGACAACACAATGCAACTCATAATTCAAAACACCTGTAAAAAACAATGCAGAATGCTTTAACATTAACACTCTGGTCCGTACTTGTTAGATTATTTTTCTAAAAGTGTGTTCACTATGACGTTACTATGCAGCTGCCTGTAGTAAACTGTAGAAGTACTATAATACTAAAAATATATTTTAAAGGTTTATACTGTAAATCCATGTCATAATTTTTTACAATGTGCCACCTTGAGAAAGAGAGTGTTTGCACAGTTAAATGACTTCTAGACCCTTTTCTGTCAATGTGGTGACAGAATGACAGCAAAAAGAGCAAAAGGTGTGACCATCAATATAATGAGCATTTAAACGTGTCCCATTAAAGTCCAGCAGTTGGAATTCTTCTTGGCTGAGTTACCTTAGAACAGAACAGGCACAACCTCTGATGCAGGAACAGCTCTACTAATTTCATATTCATTATATAGTCGGACACAAATCAAAGATCCAAGAATGAAACTGTCAGATGATAGCATATAATTTTATATGTGTAGGACAAAAAAAAATAATGTTCTTGTGGAATATAGAATCCAGACTGAAGCAGTAACCTCTTTGATGTGAGTGTCTACATTGTGATTCTTCTGGAAATTAAACAGTCTGATTATTAATGACTGATCAGTGTGACTTCGTTCTGCGCACAGCACTGGAGTCCCTCACACATGCTTTGTTCATCCTGAAGGCGTCAAGCTGTCAGAAATAAGTTTAAGGTCCATGCAATGTCTGTGTCCAGGAAATCAACCATATTGTCATTTTTTTGAAAGTGCACAAAGAATTACATTTAGCTTTTTTTTGAAAGTGCACAAAGAATTACATTTAGCTTTTTTTTTCTTTCTTTTTTTATCACAGAGGATAAAGGGCTGTTTTTCCAGTGTTGTTGTGAATATACTGCCATCTACAGAGGGAGACAGTTTATGGTTCAATTACGATTTCAAATTTGTTGCAGAACTTTTGTGGTGTTCTTCACAGACTTTAGACAGTACTAAACTAACATGTGACCCATAACAGTTCCGGTGCTTTAACCCGTTCTTTAATCTAAGAATAATGCTAATATAGAGCAGGACCATGGCAGTGCTGTTTTAGTATTATAAACTATGTATTAATATTTTGAATTAGCTTTCATTTTTTAGCTTTCATTTTTGTTTTATTTTTGCTAATTTTATTATGTGCTTATGTGTTATGTCATTTTGTTTAATTTTAACTTTCATTTTAAGTTTAATTAACTTTGGTGAATTCTTGGTACTTAATCTTATTTATTTTTTTCACTAACCTGCCAAGACAACATTTTTAATTTTTAGAATTTTTTTTTTCAACATAATATTTTCAACAAAGTATTTCAAATAGCAAAGGTAGTTTTAGTTTTACTTAACAATAACAACACTGAACAACAGCAGCAATGATTCATCTGAATCTAACTGAGGAAATAACTGTTAATTTAACTTCAATCAAAGCTAATAAATTAATTGTACCTCACTGTCCCTCACTTACTCAAATGTGTCACTTAAAATTGCAATGCACATCACTGATTATGATTATTTGATTAGGTAACAATGTAAACATCATAAAGTAACAGTAGCCGAATTATTGTTTATGACAGATCCAATTAGCCTACTGACTTTTTGCATCACCCTACAACTGAAGGACAGTCTAAAATAGTTGTTCCTATAGGTGGCCACTAGATGTCAGTCGTGTCTAAAAAAACAACAACGAATAAATGAAGGTGAGTGTAGACAAATATATATATATATATATATATATATATATATATATATATATATATATATATATATACATATATATATATATACACATATATATATATACACATATATATATATACACATATATATATATACACATATATATATATATATATATATATATATATATATATATATATATATATATATATATATATATATATCAGAAATGTTTAAAATTAAGGAAAATGAAGTAGACTTTATTTTTTATTATTACTACGGTTTGAGCATTTCCCTTGAAATATCTGTTACAACATGTTAAGACTTTTGCAAACTAGATGGAGTTTCTAATCAAATGTGTGTATATTAATTACTCTATGACAGCGTGTTTTTGGTGACCGTTCGAGTCAAACCAGGAACTGCCCTCAAGCCGAAGGGCGTGGCTTTAGCAGAGTCTCTCTGTACCTGAGTCTGAGAGCTGGACTTTGACTGGAGAACTTTGAGGAAACGGGAAAAAACTAAAAGACAACTTCACAAGGTTAGTGAGCAATTTAAATGAATACAGTGTTGATGGTGGAGGGAGAAACATCGCACTGGCTTTTATTTTACTAGAACAGTCACACCAAATTGTTAATAAATTAAAATCATAAAACTTGCAGTGTAGCCTATGTATCGTCGTAATACATGGATATAATATAATTTAAAAGACATAGGCCAATTGCATATTAAAACTCTTTCATGTTTTTATATACATCATGTAAAGCTAGCCTATATGTTTTTTGGGAGGGCAAGTCTGCGCAGGTACAGTTATGTGCACGCGCATTCCACTGTCTCCATTGAACGTGTGAGTACACTGTCCACGAAACCTGCTATCCAGGATTTAATAGTGTGGTCTGCCTTAACTTAGTGTTTATTTCGTCTTTAGAAGGGTTAAAAGTTGTCAGTTTCACCCTTTGATCCCTTACGAAAGGAAAATATATTTAGGGTACCAATATATTTCTTAAAATATATTATTTTCCCTATTTATTTTCTAATATTTTATATATTTGAATACATTTAATAATATATTGATGATACATATATTATATAATATATTGCAAAATATACAAATGATTGCCGCTTTCAATATATTGCAATATATTGGAAAAAAATAAATATATATAAGAATATATGCCTAATATATTACATGATTTTTTCCAATATACTGCAATATATTTTGGTTTCATAAGGGATAAACCATAACTGCAAGGCAAACTTTATTTGGCCTGATTTGGGTGAGGAGGATGCAATTATATCATTAAAAGCTAAGCATTATATAGGTGCATGGGTACTTTATTCCCAAGGGAAAATCAACAAGAACATCAACTCATATAAAACAATATATGAATAACAGAACACAAGAGCAGATATGTGTTTATCTGTTTTTATTTATTTATTTGCTTCCTGCTCTCAGTCAGGGCATTTTAAACAAAAAAAGCATAGAACTATATTCAATTTAATTACTTATAAATGTCTAATACAAAATGTAAGACATATAAAACTAATAAAAATCTGTAGCATCTTTGTTGCTTTAGATTCTAACATTGAATTACTTTTTTTTCTCCCTCCAGGTAAATGTATATTTTTTCATATGTAGGACTCTTCCCTTGAGCTGGTCCTGTATTCTCTTTGTGCTCTGTAGCTCGGAGCTGATGTTAGTTTGCAAAAACTATAGCCTCTAGAGGTCAAATCCCACATACCTGTACTTGTTTTCTGTGCTATATTAACTATTTCAGAAATAGTCAAGCCATTCTGGTTGTTACACGTGATTTTTTTTTTTTAACTAACCAAACTTCAAAAACAAAGCCATCTTTACTCAAGTGTGACACTGTAACTTTAGCCCTGTGTAATCAAATGATTAGTCACTTACAAGAAGACTTAAAACCAAAACCAAATAAAATTTATTCCTGGCATTCGTGACACATTTAAAATAGTAACATTAAGGGATTATAATTATTTAACACCAAGGTTTTGTCATATGCAGACATTGAACAAGACTGTTTCAGTTGTCTGTGCACAGATATAGGTAGATGCTTGCGTAAGTTAAAAAAAAGGCATGTAGCCTTACTTCTAGGAATTCATTGCCTCAGGCAAACAACACAGCAAGACAGGCCCTAAAAGGGAATACATTCACAGAAACATGCCCTCACATACGTGCATGCATACATTCATAGCGTCTTGCTGTGCCTTTAGATTTTATGTCAGACAGCATCTGAACAATATGACACCACACTGCAAACCAGTCAATACTGTATCAGCTTTGCATTCCAGTAAATACAATCACATGGGTGTGAGAGATATAATTATTTGAGCACAGAAACACAGCCACTTTGAGCAAACAGAGTGTAAACTTTGGTCTAATGGATGCATTGAAGTAGGTAAATGGTATGTGAAGGCTTTTTAAATCTGGTAAAGTTTTAGGTTGTCTTAATAGCTATGCACATTATATGAGTTTAGAGTTTTTAAATGTATTGTATCTATTGATATTCTATATATAGCCTATATAGATATAGTATATGTCAGGCTGAGTTACCTTATTTTTATGTTTAGACCTGCCATCATCTAACGCTCACTTAAAGTTAATCTTTAAAAACTCTAATAATTGTTAAATAGTAACATTTAACAAATCTCAACATGAATATCTAGTTTCATGCTATAAATTATAATGTTGTGATGCATAAATTAATTTTTTTGCTTTTAAAATGACTGCTTTTCGTTTTAGTGTATACAAGTATTATGTATGTTGCTATTAATGGAAAATGCCTTAGCACATGCCACACATGTTTCAATTAACTATAAACCCTGTTCTTGTGTTTCCTTACTACCAGATGAGCTGACTGTGTAATGGTGTGTGGATATCTTTGAAGACATGGCGAGTGATGCAAGCACCCTTTCCTGGAAGGTACCCACCCAGGACTGGGATGGGGGCATCAAAAGCCCTGACCTGGGTCCTGTTGGAGATGGCGTTCCTGTAAAAATCATCAAAGTGTGCTTCAGCAGCAGCAACAATCTCAGCAAAAACTTCAAACTGGTCAAATGTGACAGCTCATGGCAGATCAAGGTATACATACACTACTGCTGTTTTTGAAAGAAGTGTCTTATGTTCATCTAGGCTGCATATATTTTCAAAAATTAATATCATAATGTGAAATATTATTAAAATGTAAAGGAACTCTTGTCAATTTTTATATATTTTAAAATGAGGTTTATTCTTATGATGTCATTACTCCAGTCTTCAATGTCACATAGTCTTTCAGAAATCATTCTAATATGCATTTGGTGCTCATTAAACTTTTTAAAATTATTATCAGTGTCAGCACATTATCAACACAGAAATGACGCTTAATATTTTTGTGTTGAGTTCAAAAGAACATCATTTAAGTGAATCTTTTGTAACATTATTAATGCCCTTTGCTGTCATTTTAAATGCGTCCTTGCTGAATAAAAGTAAAAAATCTTACTGCCCCCAAATGTTTGAATGGTAAACTGTATAACTATAAAAACTGATAGTCAGGGTATTTCTAGTTATATTATGCCAGATGTTGGAATACCGTGTCTGAACATTCGTGTTTTGCTTATCCATCAGACAATCATCCAGTCTATTCTGATCAGTGGGCGTTTGGGCCCAAATGTGCAAAACCCAGGATGCTTTGGGCTGAGGCTCAAACACCTCAAATCTGAGGAGCTCCACTGGCTTCATCCAGACCTGACTGTAGGAGAGGTTGAGCAACGCTACGAGAGCCATCACGCCGAGGCCGAATGGAAGTGAGGGAGAATGAAGTGGCCACTCTTTACTCGTATCACCAGTTTGATGGCCATTATTTGACCTTTTAATAAATGTGTGTGTGTGTGTGTTTATTTTCAGATATGATCTTAGGATTCGCTACATTCCCACTGATTTCATGAAGAGGTTAAAAGAGGACAGGACGTTCCTTTTGTATTTCTATCAACAGGTAAGCAAACAGATTTTTCTTCCTGGTTGTAAGTGGTATGTTTTGTAAGTCAGTTCATGTAAATACTGTTACTCTTCTGGCAGGTGCGTTGTGACTACATGCAGCATCATGCTAGCAAAGTTAGCGACGGCATGGCACTTCAGCTGGGCTGTTTGGAGATCAGGTAACAAAAAGCATAGTCCTTTTGCTTTTATTGATATTGTCTGATTATCCAGTGTAACTGCAGGACTTCATGACCAGCAACTGAGTACATATTTCCAATGCTATAAACAGAGTTTTCACAGGACTAAAATGAGCAATGTTTGATCATTAAATAATTCACGTCACTGTTTTTTTGGTTTGTTCTGTCTTTCAGGAGGTTTTATAAAGACATGAATGCCAAAGGTCTAGAGAAAAAGTCCAACTTTGACCTGCTAGAGTAAGTTCATATTTTTCATTTGTACTTAAGTAATTTTAAAAAGGTGAAGTGTTTGCTAATATGGTGCTTTCTTCTTTAGAAAAGATGTTGGTCTGGACCTGTTCTTTCCTAAGGGACTTATTGACAGTATGAAGGTTAGAGTTGTTTTCCACTTTTCTGTGGTGCCATTATTGTATTAAAGGAGAAGTGCACTTCCAGAATGAGAAATGTGCTGATAATTTACTCAACGCCATGTGATCCAAAATGTTCATGTCTTTCTTTCTACTGTACAGTCAAAAAAGAAATGAAGGTTTTTGAGGAAAACATTCCTGTATTTTACCCCATATAGTGGTCTTCAGTGGTGGCCAATTGAAGGTTGAAGGTCCAAATTGCTCTACATCATCCCAGCCAAGAAATAAGGGTCTTATATCTAGCAAATTTTTTTTTTCAATTTTCTAAGAAGATACAAACATATATATATTTTTAACCACAAATGCTCATTTTGCACTAGCTCGACCTCATGTTACTTTATCACACATGTGTGACACAGGCAGAAGTACCAAACCAGTGTTTACAAACGAAGTGCAAAGAAAATCAAATGGTATTTACAAAAAAAAAACAATGATGTCAGACAGTTTGTGACCCTGGAGTCGCTGGGGTATATTTGTATGGGTCAAAATTATCGATTTTCTTTTATGCCAAAAATCATTAGGATATTAATTAAAGATCATGTTCCACGAAGATATTTTGTAAATTTCCTACCGTAAGTATATCTTTTTTGATTAGTTATATGCATTGCTAAGAATTCATTTGGACAACTTTAAAGGCGTTTTTCTCAATATTTAGATTTTTTGCACCCTCAGATTCCAGATTTTAAAATAGTTGTATCTCCGGCAAATATTGTATATTTGTATAACAAACCATACATCAATGGAAAGCTTATTTAGTCAGCTTTCAGATGATGTATACATCTCAATTTCGAAAAATTTTGACTTAAGACTTAAGGGTCACATTTTTATAAATTGGAGCAGATAACGAGATCAAGTTTTTGCCATATCCAACCTTTTTGAACTGAAGAACTAACCGCGTGTTTGAGGTTTCCAGCATTATTACGCAATGTGTGAAGAAGCGGATGTGCATTGCATAGCTAATGAATGATCAGCATTTGTGGTCAAAAAGTCTGTACATTTTTATTTTTTTAATAAAATGACAGATCATTTTGCTGGATAAGACCCTTAATCCTCAGCTGGGATCTTGTAGAGCAATTTGAAGCTGCACTGAATCTGCGATTTGGACCTTCAACCCATTGGCTTACATTCAAGTCCATTATATTCCTGGAATATTTTTCTCAAAAAAAAAAAAAAAAACTAAAAGAAAGACATGAACATCTTGGATGACATTTGGGAGAGTAAATTATCAGGAAATATTCATTCTGGAAATGAACTCCTCCTTTAACAGGCTATTTTCAAAGTTAAAAGTTAAGCAGTAAGTTGTTTGTGTTCAGTGTTTGGTGTTTGATGTTTCAACTGCAAACTCTTACCAAGATATTTAAATTCAGTATAAATTTAGATTTGTTCATATGTAGTTTTTTTTTTTTTTTTTTTTAATGAAAGGGAAAAAAATGGGATAATATGCAGCTAAACAATCGAAATAAACCCTACAATAAATCAGGACCCTGATAAAATAAACTGAAACAATAAACAAGTGGCAGCTTATAAGAGCTTAGCATACTGAAATTTTACCTCTAAACTGTTACATTTTGGTTTTAACAGCCCAAACAACTCAGGAAGCTCATCCAGCAAACATTTCAGCAATATGCATTACTTAAAGAGGACGAGTGTATGATCAAGTTCTTCGAGACCTATGGGGAATTCTCCAACTTTGACGAGGAAATATTTCCTTGTGAGCTAGTGGTAAGTTCTCCTTTTTCTTTTTTTCAAAGTGGAAGATTTAATGTGCTAAATCGAATTGACTAAAGTCCCTCTTAATCTACACAGCAAGGTTGGAGTTTAGCTGTGGATTTAGTCATTGGTCCCAAAGGCATTCGGCAGCGTACCAAAGCAGACTCCACTGTGAGCAACTTCATACTTAATTCCAATCAAGTTTTTATTCCTTATTTTCATGCCAGTTGCCATTGTCCAAATGTTGTTTCAAGTTCATGCTCGTTTACTCTCCCCAGGCTGTTCGCCTTGCTGAATTTAAACAGATCCGGAGTATCAAGTATAACACACAGAGTGATGGCAGAACATTATTACTTATCGAAATTGACGGTGCCAAACAGGTGAGAATGTTCTCACTTCAGTATTAGGTTGTTAAACCTCATATGCACAGTGACACTCTTGTGGTAAACTAACCGTAAGCCTTTTTTCCCATCCTTAGCCCCTTTCCAT
Organism: Carassius auratus; assembly: GCF_003368295.1. NCBI lineage: Eukaryota > Metazoa > Chordata > Actinopteri > Cypriniformes > Cyprinidae > Carassius > Carassius auratus. The sequence continues at coordinate 16,217,088 of NC_039262.1, forward strand.
CAGTGTGGCTTCTTTGGCCATTGCGGAGAACATGGCTGATCTGATCGATGGCTACTGTCGGTTGCTTAACCACACAGACTCATCTTTGATAGTTGGTCCAAATAAGAGCAAATCTCCTAAAGGTAAGCCTCAATTAATGTATGTCTGCGAATGTCAATAGTCATTTTACAAAGAGTCGTTTAAAAGAGTTGGAGCTTGTGCGGACTACTTCCAGGGAATTGATCATTATTTCTTTTCTAAATTCTTGTCATCTGGAAGAAGTCTGAGATAAATGACTAGACCTTTACTGAAATGCTGAGAGTTGATGGCAGCTCCCCTCTGAATGTTGTGCATTTTGAATCATGTCTTTTGTGATTCATGTGGGTTTGGGGATTGCCATATTTCTCTTTATTGCAAACTGAGATTTATCTTCGCTGTCTTAGGTGTACAGTTGCGCAACTCTCTTCCTGAAATTCCCTCTGGGTGAGTACATCAGCATTCCTCTATATCTGTTTTCTTCTCCTCAGGACTACAACACAGAATGAATATTAATTGCTATAACTCTAAAGTGATCTCTTATGGAATAATTCACAACGTGAAATGGATTTGTGCTTTATTTCACTGTCCTTATTGTTGTTCGCTCTTTCCTGCTGTTAGGAAGAAGACAGAAAGCTTCAGATACAGCAGTAAGTATCAGATTCTCCTTTAGTTTAGTTACAATCCAGACACTCAGCTTGATATTTGCTGTATTATGATAACAAGTTCACGATAATGTGATTACTTCAAATCTATCTTTCAGACTCTGATATATACTGTGAGATCCCAGATGAAAAGCCGCCACCACCTGGTGTGTATGGGAATTGTTCAGTTTCAGTAAATCATGCACTTATTCATTATTGCTTGTACTGATGTGCTCTTCATGTGTTTCACAATAGCAAAGGTTGGACTTTCCAGAAAAGATATTATCCTGAAACGTATGCTGGGTGAAGGCTTCTTTGGGGAGGTTCATGAAGGAGTTTACCAGAAAAAGGCAAGAAGTACTAGTGAGAACTAAAATGTTTTTGCAGGTCAGATCTGGATTATGAATTTAGCGTAATAGTGTTGGATGTCTTCCAATAACATTAGCAAATCTCATCATTGGTGACTTAGCTAATACAGTATGATTAGTTTCATTTTTTAATAGATAATTTTTAATTGTCTTGGTTAGAATGGGGAGAAGGTTAGTGTTGCGGTGAAGACCTGTAAGGAATGTGCGCCTGATGTCAGAGAGAAGTTCATGGGTGAAGCTGGTATGTAAATGAAACTTCTGGGTAGTTTTTATAGCCTTTGAAAGCCATGTTTCTTTAACGATGGCCACTTTTGGAATTGTGGACTTTTAGATTATAAATCATCACAACATATTACATTTGTTTATACAACATGTGTGTATACTCATCAATCACCAGATTGAAATCGTCATTTTTTTTTTTTTTTTACCAAACTGTCAGTTTTTCTTTTTTTTTTTCTAGCATATCTGAAATGACGTATTGGGTTTAATGACATTCTGTGGTGGAAATAAAATTTTCAGTATTCTTGGACTTCTTTCACCTGCTAAGGCTAAAATTATAGATACAATTTTGTGTATTTTACATAAACAAAATAAATATGATTGCATAATTTGACAAAATTACAGCTTGATTATAAATTACGTGCACAGAAAATCAAGATTCACACAGCATTATATTATATGATATATGAGGAAGCCTAAATTTAAAAGGTTGATGGCTACTTGAAAAAGTGAATGAATAAAATCTGAAAACACCATGGTCATTTTTATAAAGAATATACATTTTTTTTAGATGTTCTAGGTGCAGCTAATATATTTTATTGTGTTTAGAAATTGTGAGAAAAACTTTATATTTTTTATCCTTATCAAATAAATGACACTCATAAATAATCAACGGTTAAAGTCATGGGATTAAACATAGTTGTGGACAGTTGGTTCAAAAGATTGAGATCCATTGCTGTTGTCTCTGTGAATTAATTTTTGAAAAACCTGAAAAATTGTTTGCTGTTGTGGAAATGACACAGTAGCAGAAAGTCATAAAAATGATGCAATAATATACTAATAAATAGTTTTCACATAATTAATTTGGAAGTTTTATTTAAAACCTTTTTTTATGTTGAGTTTTTATATTTTAAGAAAATCTGGGTCACCGGTTTTGAAACAATCTACAGTATGTTAGACATTTGAAATGTAGCAAAAATAAACAATAAAATATACAAATATAATAATGAGTAACTGTTTTTGATCTTTTATCTGAATTCAGTCATCATGAAGAACCTGGACCATCCACACATAGTGCGACTGATTGGGGTGATTGAGGAAGACCCTGTGTGGATTGTCATGGAGCTGTGTCAGCACGGGGAGGTAAACAACAGCCCAGATGCTGGATGTTATCACTCTTATTTGTATTATATGCCAAAACACGTATTTTGCAAATTTACAGGACCAATAATGTTGTCACTATGAGTGATTATTTTGGGGAGGGTGGTAATATATTATATGAGATAGAGGGGTTTACATAACTTTTAGATTAAATCTATAAAATTCCCTTTCAATCCATAGCGTAATTCAAATGGCCAGAACCGCTGTGATTGATATAGCCAACTCAATTAAGAGAATGCCATAGATATGGCTCTATTAACATTTACAGGATCTGTAAAACTGTCATAAACTGTTTACAAACTCACAGGAAGTTCAGTACTGAATGAATCAACAACCCTGCGTCTTGTCAAGTACAGAATAACTGGCCTGAGCAGTCAGTTAATTTTTTTTTTTTTTTTTTTGCTGTGCTAATACAAAAAAAATACTTGTTTTGTTTTTACAGCTGGGGAAGTACTTGACAAAAAATCAGCCGAGTTTGACCAGCGTAACTCTGGTACTCTTCAGCCTACAGATCTGCAAAGCTCTTGTTTACCTACAGGGAATGAACATGGTCCACAGGTGAGACATGCACTTCAATTTTTTATATTATTTATTATCTGGTGTATACTACAATTCAAAAGTTTGGGATTGGTACAGTACATGTACACCAAGGCTGTTTATTTGATAGTGAAATATTATTACAATTGAAATAACTGTTTTGTATTGTAATATATTTTCAAATGCAATTATGGCAAAGCTGAATTATCAGCATCATTACTCCAGTCTTCAGTATCACATGATCCTTCAGAACTCATTCTAATGTGCTAATTTGCTGCTCCTGAAACATTTCTTATTATTATAATGTTGAAAGCAGTTGTGATGCTTAATATATTTGTGGAGACACTGATACATTTTTGAAGGATTCTTTGAACAGAAAGTTCTAAAGAACAGCATTACATTGACATTTTGTAACATAAAAAATTATTTAGATTAAAAATATTAATTTGTTAATAAATAAAATCTTACCGATCTCATATGTTATAATGGTTTGTGTATGTATAGTAATGTTTTTGAATTTTTAACACAAATCATTCTTGGAATGTCTGAGACCATGACGTTTTTATGATTTTTTCAGATTATGATGTAAAATGAACCATCTTTTCACTCACTTTCTTATGCTGATAATATGATTTATTATGGACAAAGCTACAAAACAGAATCATTTTCACTAGTGGTCTAATGAATGGATATTTTCATTGTTTTTTATTTTCATTTTCATTTGTCATTTGTTGTGTGTTGGTGTGATCTGCTTGACAGAGACATAGCTGTACGAAATGTGCTTGTTGCCACACCTGAGTCGGTGAAGCTGGGTGACTTTGGCCTTTCCAGATACATAGAGGAAGAAGAATATTACAAAGGTTACCTCAGCTGATTTAAAACTCATTAAAGTTATGAATTGTTTAATCATTTTATGCTTCATCATTCCATTCTCTGTTGCAACTATAATAATTTTAACTCCTCTGTTACGTTATAAAATCTTCTAAAATATTCTTTGTAGGGTTTTTTTATATTCCGTTTAACAAGCAATTTCTCATTACCTTGCATTATGTCTGCAGCATCTGTGACTCGTTTACCGATCAAATGGATGGCTCCTGAATCTATTAACTTCAGACGCTTCACTGTAGCCAGTGATGTGTGGATGTTCGGTGAGTGAATAGAAGAAAGTTGACATGTCGACATGTCTATTGTACCAAACAATGACACTGTTACATTCATTTAGCCGGACACTCGCTTGTTTGATTAATTAATATTCACATATATATATATATATATATATATATATATATATATATATATATATATATAACACAGAAAAGGTGTTCAGAAACCAGTATTTCTAAAATTGCCTTCATGGCTCTTTATCAGTCATCGTAAAATTCTCACAGGGCACATAATTCATTTTTATGAATCCAATATCCAGTTTTGGCATGCTTAACCGTACTGTGCTTACAAACATTATTCAGTGCTCCAGGGCCACTATTAAACTTAATTTATACAAATTGTGTTACAATAACTGACTTTAATTTCCATCACAACTTTTCACAATTTGCCAATTCATTTTAATCTAATTTCTTGGTGCAAGAATTCTGTTGATATATAACACAACTGTAAAAGCTTCTGTAATGCAATTTATATTTGTTTTCAGTTAATATTATTCTTAATACTGGGCTTGAGACTTTATTTCTGAAGCCCCTCACTAAAACACTGGTTAAATAACAGGACTAGACAGACAGAGAGCCCTCTGTTTCTGGAGCTCAGCTGCTTTGACTCAGTTTCTCTGATTGATGGCTTCACATAAGAGTGCTGCTCCTCCAGATGCACCATCAGTACTGAAGCAAGGAGAAAACCATGGACAGATGATCCCAACACAGTTACTTAAGCTTTAGCCTTTCTTTTTTTTTCAGAAAAGAGCAACTGAATTATTATTCACCCTCATGTCATTCCAAACCCGTATGACTTTCTTTCTTCTGTGGAAAGATATTTAGAAGAATGGGATAGATTTTATAAGAAATAAAATGGAAGTCAGTGGGAAACTCTTTGATCTTTTGTGTTCCTCAGAAAAAAAGAAAGAAATGCAAACAAGTTTGAAATGACCTGAAAGCGAGTACATGATGACAATTTTCATCTTTGGGTGAACTATCCTTTTAACATTTACTTATCTTTATGGGATATTATGATATTCCTAAACACCAGAGCTGTAAAATGCACAAAAGTCTATCGAACCTTCCATGTGATTTCCCCCTCACTTCCATTTTATCCTCTCGTGTTGCTCTCGTCCAGCTGTGTGCGTGTGGGAGATTATGAGCCGTGGTAAACAGCCGTTCCACTGGCTGGACAACCGTGATGTGATTAACCAGCTGGAACAGGGCAACAGGCTGCCCAAACCTGAGCAGTGCCCTCCTGCCCTGTACTCTCTCATGACCCGCTGCTGGAGCTACGACCCCCGCGAGAGACCCACCTTCACCGAGCTAGCCTGCAACATCAGGTTTCTCCCTTCATGCCCTATAATAATATAGCTCTGTATCTTGTGCATTCATAAAAAAAGCCTAAAATTACCTACCGTCATTTGATGATCCTGAGGTAAAAATAACACAGTGGTGCAATCAATGTTTTTAATATTGAATCTTTTTTTACTCATGAGAGGACTGAAGTGACTGAAATGTTATTTATTTGGTCAAAAAGATGAATTTGAACCAACACGTTCTTTTTAACAGTGATGTCCACCAAATGGAGAAGGAGTTAGAGGTGGAGAGAGAGAGAGACAAAGCCCGTAGCACCCGGATCCTGGAGCCCAAGCTTACCATTAGTGAACCTCCACCAAAAGTAGCTGTCAGCTTTCATATGCTGTTTGTTTGCTCTTTCACTCAGTTACAGCAGCACATTCGGCCTAACGGTCAGTGTGTTTTGTTTACACCTCCAGCCTTCCAGAGTCAATACTAGCCGCTTCGGAAATACCCTTGGTGTCGGGCTACATCTTCAGGTTAGGTCATGTTCATTTTGTTGAAATATCAAGACACTAAGCACTACATTGTTTTTGTAAATATAGAATCCTTGAATACTGATATTTAATTGTATATTCATTTATAAATATGTTTTCTAAATAGAATTGAATAAATATGAATATACGTAATAATTAATTCAAGTCATTATGTTTTAGGTATATGTTTATTCATTAAGTATTACTGTATTTTTCGGACTTTTAGTCGCTCCTGAGTATAAGTCGCATCAGTCCAAAAATACGTGATGATGAGGAAAAAAACAAATATAAGTCGCACTGGACTATAAGTCACATTTATTTAGAAACAAGAGAAAACATTACCGTCTACAGCAGTGAGAGGGCGCCCTCTCGTGGCTGTAGATGGTAATGTTTTCTCTTGGTTCATTTCTCTTGGTTCATTTCTCTTGGTTCATGTCAAATTAATTTTGATAAATAAGTCGCACCTGACTATAAGTTGCAGGACCAGCCAAACTATTAATAAAAGTGCGACTTATAGTCCGGAAAATATGGTATGTATGTTTAAGTATTAATAGGATATGTTCTGCTTTGATTTTCACCAGCTTAATGAGGCATTATGTGCCAGTTCACCAGACCTGGCCAGCCCGTGTGATTACCAGTCACCTGTGGACTCAACTAACATCCTCTCCGTGACCACATCCCCACCCCGTCGCCGCAGTCTTGGGGTACAATTAGGCCTGTTATCAAATGTTCTGCTTTCACTGTTAATGTATTTTTTTATGCATTTTCATTATTTCATTTTTTTTATCATAAAATATGTGGCTTTCACATTCGTCTTTTTACTGTTTTAATAATTAATAATATTTTATTAGAAGCTATCTATTTTCTGTGTGTGCATGGGGTAGGAGGGTGAGTTTAGTTTCAGGCCGACCAGTAAGGAAGATGCTCAGCAGCTGTGGCAGGAAGAGAAGGAGCGTATGCAGGATACTTTGATGATGCAGAAAGAACAGATGGAGGAGGACACAAAATGGTTAAAGAAGGAGGAGAAGCTTCTGGTAAGAAGGAAAGATTATTTACCAATCTCTTATGTATGCCTTTAATATTTGTTATAATATACATTGCAAGCTTGCTGTCCTTTCTCAGGACCCAAAGGTTCATGAAGACACAACTATTGAGGTTTGTATTTTTATTACATACATTTCATCAGTAACATTTTCATTTTATAAATCGAATGTATTTTTTTTTAAATTGTAAAATGTACTGGTCATACACAACCCCAATAATTATTTTATTTATTTATTATCAGACACCTGAACCGCCAATTAGTTATGGTAAGTCTTCTGCATTCTACAGGTGATCATTAGAAAACATTTTAAAGAATTAATCGCATTTTATTAAAAAATAACCATTATTCTAGTGTCATATTAACCTTTCCTGCTATACTGACTGTATCCTGTGTCACTTAAAGCTGAGCTCCGTCTACCTCCTTCAAAACCACCCAGAACTACAGTGCAGGTAAGGACAAGTTTAACATGCATAAATTGTATGCAGGGTGTACATATCAAATATTTGGCTCTACTTTCATGGAACAATGATAGGAAACATAATTCAGTTTCATGTGCCTTCAGCCTACACCTACAGCCGAGCTGGACCGCTCAGAGGACAGTGTGTACCAATGTGTCATGGATGTAGTGAAAGTGGTAGTGCAGCTGAAAAACGACATCAACACACTGCCGTCTACTGATTACATTTCTCCAGTCAAGGTGGCAAAACAAAAGCATTGATTTAAATCTGATGCCGCTTTTGATGAACATTTCCATTAATAGTCATTTTAATGTTTTTGTCTACAGGCTGTTGGACTGTCGTTAAGAAATCTGATCAACAGCGTGGATGATGTACTACCAACTCTGCACGTTTCCTGTAAAACAGAGGTAGTATTTGTACTGTTTGAAACCGTTTCTGGAATCTGATTTCATATCATGTCTGGGAGTTTTTGTAAAACTTTAAATACTTGGTTCAAAGCAATGCAGTGAAATGTGCTGTTAAAAGTGAGTTTAATCTTCTCCATTCCAACTGAGATTTTAATAAGAGTATAAATGTTTCTGTCAGATCGAAGGCACTCAGAAGTTGTTGAATAAGGACTTGGCTGAGCTCATCAGTAAGATGCGTCTGGCCCAGCAGAATGCCATCACCTCTCTGAAGGAAGAGTGCAAGAAACAGATGCTGGCAGCGGCCCACACTTTGGCCATGGATGCCAAGAACCTGTTAGATGCTGTAGACCAGGCCCGAGTGCGCTCAAACTTGGCCAAACCCAGACCTGAGGACCCAAATTCACCGACAGACTAGAAGAGCAGCTTGAGACATGCTGACTCACAGCTTGAGTACAAAACAGACTGATTCATCTGTATAAGACTGCAGTGCAGTAATAGGGCAAAAACAACACTAGAGTGGTACATGAAACAGCCAATAAAAAATTCAGGCAACTGTTGTACTGATGTCATATCATGTTAAGTGTTTCATGTAAACATTTATGATTGGGAAAACCAGGCAAGCCAGAGGGGTATTCCAGAAACCAGTGTTAACTTATGGTCACATATACCCAGAACTAGTTGATTAACCCAAAGAAATATGTTACAAAAATGCATCTATCTTTTAATATTTAGTCAGCATTTCTAATTCTGTGAAAAATAAAAATACAAAAATTGGTGTATGTAAGATTCAATGAACAAAAACAAAATTGTGCTTGCCGTTTCCTTCAGCATTTGTTGTAATGTTTGGTATTTTTATAATAAAAATACATTGTAAAAATGTCCTGTAGAAAAAAAAAAACATGTTGAATGCATATTCACATTGTGTGTGATGGGAATACATTTGAGTAAAATAAAATAAACGTTGATTTATGTTTTAATAGTTCTTTTTTTTTCAAATCACTGGAGCCTCATCAATAGTGAACCTAAGTGCTGAATACCTCTGAAATTAAAATATTATATTATAAGCTCCACAGAAGATTATGTTCAAAGAATTTGTTGTTATACAGTAACTAGCTACTTAACCTGAAAGCTACCTAGTTTTGGAACGTAAAGTTAAGGTTATGCATGTACTTATCCATTAACTATACTTAACCTACTTTCTGGAATGCCCCCAAAGCATTTTTGTTTACTTTGATTCTAGATTTTCTTTTGAGAAAAGTCTTGTACAAATGGTAATAACATTCATCTGGACATCTCATCTTATTAAATGTGTTTATATCGACCAAAGCAATGTAAGGGATTCACATAATGCACAAATATGCTTTTTTTTTTTGCTTGCAAACAACAATAAAAGTTGTTGACACCTGTAAACTTCCAAATACACCGCAGAACAAGAGAGACATAAGATATAAGTCTTTATTAAAGGGAAAACTTCCTCCAAAATGAATATTCTGTCATCATTTAGTCTCCCTCATGCAATTACATTCCTGTATGAAATCTATTTTATTATTTGGGACATAAAAGAGGTTTTGAAAGACATTGGTTTTGGTGACTTCTACTGTATGAAAAAAATTAAATAAAATCTGAAAATATATTGTTCATGTTTTACAGAAGACAGACATTCTTTAAAGACACAAGTACGGTATTGTAAATGACAGAATTTGTTTTATTTTTTTATTTTTGTTAAAATATCCCTCTTAATTATATGATATCATATAAATTATATCAGGAGGTTGGTACCAAGACAGACTCGACACACACATATATACCCACAAACCACTTTGTCTCATCTCTTTAGTGTGCACTCTTTGATATGAAGAGTAACAAGACATGAGAAATCGCAACCTCACTGCTTTTATTTGTGTACTCAATTAAATCTGTGTAGTAATTTCCAGTTGGCACGTTTCTTTTTTACAATACTATTTAAGGTTATACATTAAAAATACAAGCGTTTTCATAGACAAGCTTCTTTAATTTGTGGCTTTCCTCTCAATATCTGACCAAAGCAAATGTCAGGTACTGTATTTGATGCCACATTCCTGATGTCAAACATGCATCTGACCCCATGCAGGGGAAATCTCAGCACGCGATCTCATGCCTGATGTTCCCTGCTAGAAGGGCCGTTGAGTCCCCATGCTGGTTCTTCCTGTGGAAGCCTAAACATTAGAAGTCCTTATTGTTCATATAATATACTCACTAGTGTGTTTTCTAGATCATGCCTGCGAGCCAGGGCGGGAGAAAGAGTCCGATTGTGCCCAGCAAACAAACTATGATGAACATCCATAGGAAGATTCTGTCTATTACCATAGCAACATACTTCCAGTCCTCTTTTACCTGTGTGAAGAGATAAGAGAATCGAGTGGATTATAAAACAACATGTAACTAGAAAGAGTAAAGTTATCCTTAAACTATCCGTTTAAGCCATATCAGGAGGTTGGTACCAAGACAGACTCAACACACATATATACCCACAAACCATTTTGTCTCCATCTCTTTAGTGTGCAGTTAGTTACAGAAGTCACTGTGTCTCTTTTCCAGTTGGCACTTTTAATTTTCACAATAACATCTATGGTTATACATTCAAATACAAGCGTAATTGTCATTGAAAAACTTCTTTAATTTGTTGCACTCTGCTTAGTTTTTAAGAAAAGTTTGTCATAGACTTTGTCATTGGCTTGAAAAATCATTGCTCAAAGGTTTAAAATTGTTCAAACAGGCAATTTGATAGATCTAAATCAAATACTAAATCTAAAAATATTAAATATACAATTATTTAAATTAAAATTGTATATCATATTATTTAAAAGCTTGGAGTCAGTATGTTTTTCTTTTTTAAAGTAATTAAATTCGTGTCAGTTACTTAATGTCAGTAAGTACATTTAGAATGTTACAAAATATTTCTATTTCAAATAGCTTATATTCATCAAAGATTCCTGAAATATCATTTTCCACAAAAAAATATTAAGCTGCACAATTGTTTTCAGCTTTGATAATAAACGTGTTTCTTGAGCATAAGATGAGCATATAAGAATGATTTCTGAAGAATCATGTGACACTGAAGACTGGATCAATGCTTTAAATTGAATTTCGCCATCACTGGAATAAATGACATTTTAAAATATATTAAAATAGAAATATATTTTAAATGGGAATTTATTTGAGAAAATTGCAGTTTTCACTGCGTTTAAATCAAATAAATGCTGTGTGCTTATCGCTAATAAATGCTATGCAAATAAATGCTGTGTGCTTAGTTTAAATTACACTAAACTTTTGGAACAGTAGTGTAAAATTAATCAAAAGAAACTTACACTGAAGTCAGCATCTTCTGCTCTCAGGTGGTCTGCTATGTAGTGAACCCCCTCCAGAGCTTGCAGGACACTGGGGGACAGAGGGAACCCTGGGGTGTCTGGCATCATGTTTTCAGGCCGCTTTGTGACATTAACTCTTCCACCAAGCTGCCTGGAAGCCAGGCCCAACTCCAGTCTTGAGGAGGGGCCAAATTTCTGTAGAGGAGGTGGAGTCGAGATGAGAGGGCAGGGCGAAGGGGTCTGGAGTGAAAGCGAGATCGCCGAGGACAGCGTTCCCAGTTCTAAATCCTTATAACAGAAGCGTCTGCGGGACTCATCCTCTCCTCTGAACCAGCTAGTAGCTGTACTGAGGGTTGTGTTTGCCGGTCCAAGAACCCGTGATGACATTCCTTGTCCCTGCCGCTGCAGGAGGAGGAGTTTCTGCCTGCGACGGCTGTCCGGTGCAGGTCTACGCATAAACAAGCACCGTGGGATCAAATCCAAGAAGACTGAGTGAACCCAGTGGGGCATCTTATGAGTGCTGGGCGAGCGGTGGTGGACGTTAAGCACGAAGACGGTGATGACGATGGACAAGGTGACGAAGATCATAGTGAAGAGAAGGTATTCGCCAATGAGCGGGATCACGAGCGAGGTAGAGGGGATGATTTCTGTGATGAGCAGCAGGAAGACGGTGAGCGAGAGGAGGACCGAGATACACAGCGTGATCTTCTCACCACAATCTGACGGGAGGTAAAAGACCAGCACGGTCAGGCAGGAGATGAGCAGGCAGGGGATGATGAGGTTTATGGTGTAGAAGAGCGGCAGACGGCGGATTATGAAGAAGTAGGTGATGTCTGGGTAGATCTCATGGCAGCAGTCGTACTTCTTGGTGTTGTAGGTGCCGACAGCATTGATGATGGCCCACTCGCCGCTCTCCCAGTAATCTTTCAGGTCGACCGTGTTCTCGATGCGCTCTAAGTCAATCTTGGCTTTGTCGTAAGTCCACGAACCGAATTTCATCTTGCAGTTCTGCTGGTCAAAGGGGAAGAAGGTGACATCTATGCTGCATGAGCTCTTGTAGATGGCAGGTGGAACCCAGAGCACTTTACCTGTGTGGAAGAGGTGGGCTTTGGTCATGTGTGTCACCGCAAACTCCCCATCTGCACTGAAGGGGACAACAACATTAACTTGATCAGAAGTCACTTTACTAGAGGAAAAGCAGTGAAATGGTTTCATGCATCATACAATTCAGCAAAATACATTTTCACACATTTTAATATTTGCTTCAAAGCAAATAAAACTTGCATGTTTGCTGTTACAGTGAAAGTGACATACAGTCAAGTATGGTGACCCATACTCAGAATTAGTGCTCTGCATTTAACCCATCCAAAGTGTACACACACAGAGCAGTGAACACAACACCCTGTGAACACACACCCAGAGCAGTGGGCAGCCATTAATCCTGCGGCGCCTGGGGAGCAGTTTTGGGGTTCGGTGCCTTGCTCAAGGGCACTTAAGTTGTGGAATTGCCGGCCCGAGACTCAAACCCACAACCTTAGGGTTAGGAGTCATACTGTCTAACCACTAGGCCACAACTTCCCCTAATATAAAATTTTATGTACACAAGATAAATAAACATATTAACGAAGCCTTAGGAGTTGACGATATGATAAAAATCTCATATCACAATATGAGTAATTTAATATCACGCTAAAAATATATATCACAAAAAATTTAGTTATTTTTGCTTAAAATAAAGTAATTATATGAAAAATATATACAATAGAAATTATGCATGACATTATGCATAAGAACAAGAAACTATTCAAAAGCTATGGGGGGGGGGGTACTACGTTAATATACATAATATGCTACATACATTGAATAACGTAATCGAATAAAAACACTGCATATTCTTTATTGTGTAATATATTTCTTCTTATTATGGATACAAAAGTAATTTAGTCCAAAGCAGTGAGATTTTTCTCATTTCTGTTTGATTCACATGAATGACAGACAGCATGAATATTAGACTGCTGTCACTTTCAGAGCTGCCCGAATCCAATATACTGTTACACAAGTGTTTTCTTTCTCAGCTGTTTGCTTTCACTTAAGACCTGAATAACTGTGTTTAGGAGGATACTTGCAAAGACGGCTTCTGACACATAAAAGTGTTTTTAAATACTTAAAAGCAAATTCAAATGATACATTTTACATAGCACAGCAACGTCATGTGAAGGTGTAACCACCATAGAGATGACAGTCCAAAATCTAAATATGTCTATACATGTCTACTGGTATATCACCCACACCCTACCTATAAAAAATAAAACTAACGAAATAAACAAACTATTATTCTTATTATTACTTTCCAAACCATTTTACACATGCACACAGTTTGGTTGTAGGTTTTTGATTATTGGGTTATTTTAGTAATATGACATACTGTACATTTAAGATAAGTAAATGGATAAATGAAGTATTAAAAAAAAAAAAAAAAAAATAAACAAATTAACAAATAAATGTATGAGTGAGTGGTAGATAATATCGATAAGTGGTTAATTATTTATAAGCTGTCATCATCATTAAATGATGCCTTCTACATGGAGTTTCTTGGATATTTTAAGTCTTTCAGACAGGACATATTTGTTTTAATAATGATTCGGCAGTTAAACAGTGTATGAACTGCCTTTTTTAGAGTTCTTGGTATCTAGGCTGGTGTAGCACCACATTCAAACAGTGGGTGTCAGTCTAAAGAAGTGTGTGAGTTCATTTCCGTTCATTTCAGTGCATTTTCAGTGGCATGGTATTGCACGCTAGCCTGCACTGTAAAAAGTTTAACTATTATTTACTCAATTTTTTTGGTGAAACATTTTTACACTCAAAAAAATTGAGTAAATTTTAAAGCTGTGAAATCAATGAAATATACTGTTTAAATTGAGTAATTGTCAGTAAAAAAATTAAGTAAATCTGAATAACTGAATTACTTTATATGAGAAATAAAATTAATTAGATATAATCAAAATTATAAAACACCACAACTGTAATTCTATGTAAAATAAACAAAAAATATTGAGTAGATATAATTGAAATATTGGATGAAATTTAACCAAAAAAATGTGCTACGTTTACTACATGTAAAAGTGAATTTAACTTAATATTGGACTATAAATTATCAAAATGTTGCATTCACTTTTTTTTTTACACCATTTACCCTTTATAATTAATATAATAAAACCAAATAAAGAAAGAAACAAATTTTTTTATTGAAAATTTATTTGTCAATTAAACATAAGACAAAGTCTAAAATCAACCTTTGAAACATCTTATCCATTTTAATTATCCAGTAAATTGCAAAAATTAAAACTGTAAAGTAGCCATAAGGGAAATGATTAAACCTTATGAAACATTTCATCCATCTTAGTATTCAAGTAGATTACATGTAAAATACGATAAGACATACATAAGAGAAATGACATCTTACTTTGTTCCTGGTGCATACCAGCCATTTGCAGTCACACTCAACATTAAACCATAAAAAAAATAAAAGCAACACTTACATCAATATTAAAGGGATAGTTCACCCAAAAAGATGATGTTGTCATAATGTACTCGCCCCCCCCCCCCGTGTTGTCCCAAATCTGTACGAATTTCTTTCTTGTGTTGAACACAAAATATATTTTAATGAATGTTGGTTAACAGATAGTTGAAAGTTGCCATTGACTTCCATGGTAGGAAAAAAAAAAGTATACTATGCAAAGTCAATGGCAACCTTTAACTGCGTTAACCAACACTCTTTAATACTTGGCTGAATGTCACGTCACTTCACTTAAAATATCTTTTGTGTTCAACAGAAGAAAGAAACTCGTACAGGTTTGGGACAAATTGAGGGAGAGTAAATTATGACAAAATCATCTTTTTGGGTGAACTATCCCTTCAACAGAATTAATCCGATAACAGAAACACTTCCATCAGGAATACCCATTCTGTGGGATGATCATGAACCACTACTATGCAAGAAGATAATTTTTTAACCTCTGAACATTAACAGAGTTTTGGAGGATCCAGCTCAAGAAACAGTTTTTGGAACAACTTAAGTGAGTACAGGTCCTTCTCAAAAAATTAGCATATTGTGATGAAGTTCATTATTTTCCGTAATGTAATGATAAAAATTAAACTTTCATATATTTTAGATTCATTGCACACCAACTGAAATATTTCAGGTCTTTTATTGTTTTAATACTGATGATTTTGGCATACAGCTCATGAAAACCCAAAATTCCTATCTCAAAAAATTAGCATATCATGAAAAGGTTCTCTAAACGAGCTAATAACCTAATCATCTGAATCAGCTAATTAACTCTAAACACTTGCAAAAGATTCCTGAGGCTTTTAAAAACTCCCAGCCTGGCTCATTACTCAAAACGGCAATCATGGGTAAGACTGCTGACCTGACTGCTGTCCAGAAGGCCATCATTGACACCCTCAAGCGAGAGGGTAAGACGCAGAAAGAAATTTCTAAACGAATAGGCTGTTCCCAGAGTGCTGTATCAAGGCACCTCAGTGGGAAGTCTGTAGGAAGGAAAAAGTGTGGCAAAAAACGCTGCACAACGAGAAGAGGTGACCGGACCCTGAGGAAGATTGTGGAGAAGGACCGATTCCAGACCTTGGGGGACCTGCAGAAGCAGTGGAGTCTGGAGTAGAAACATCCAGAGCCACCGTGCACAGGCGTGTGCAGGAAATGGGCTACAGAGAAGCAGCACTGGACTGTTGCTCAGTGGTCCTAAGTACTTTTTTTGGATGAAAGCCAATTTTGCATGTCATTGGAAACAAGGTTCCAGAGTCTGGAGGAAGACTGGGGAGAAGGAAATTCCAAAATGCCTGAAGTCCAGTGTCAAGTACCCACAGTCAGTGATGGTCTGGGGTGCCATGTCAGCTGCTGGTGTTGGTCCACTGTGTTTTATCAAGGGCAGGGTCAATGCAGCTAGCTATCAGTAGATTTTGGAGCACTTCATGGTTCCATCTGCTGAAAAGCTTTATGGAGATGAAGATTTTGTTTTTCAGCACGACCTGGCACCTGCTCACAGAGCCAAAACCACTGGTAAATGGTTTACGGACCATGGTATTACTGTGCTCAATTGGCCTGCCAACTCTCCTGACCTGAACCCAATAGTGAATCTGTGGGATATTGTGAAGAGAAAGTTGAGAGACACAAGATCCAACACTGTGGATGAGCTTAAGGCCGCTATCAAGGCATCCTGGGCCTCCATAACACCTCAGCAGTGCCACAGGCTGATTGCCTCCATGCCACGCCACACTGAAGCAGTCATTTCTGCAGGATTCCCGACCAAGTATTGAGTGCATAACTGAACATAATTATTTGAAGGTTGACTTTTTTTTGTATTAAAAACACTTTTCTTTTATTGGTCAGATGAAATAAGCTAATTTTTTGAGATAGGAGTTTGGGGTTTTCATGAGCTGTATGCCAAAAGCATCAGTATTTAAACAATAAAAGACCTGAAATATTTCAGTTGGTGTGCAATGAATCTAAAATATATGAAAGTTTAATTTTTATCATTACATTAAGGAAAATAATGAACTTTATCACAATATGCTAATTTTTGGAGAAGGACCTGTATTTGTGGGTCTTGGGATATCTCAAATCCAATGTGACTCCCAAAAGATGGCAGCAGGCTCTGCTGTGATTCCCAAGATTACATCGCTGACTGCCCCATCATTGTCCCGAAGGATGTAGATTTTTATGACCTCCTCTGTCAACTCTGCTTGTACGAAGATGGGTAGATCAGCTGAACCCTACAGGCAAATTTTAAAGATAACTGGTTAGAGCTAACATTCAAACCTGAATGTTACAAGAAAGTGACAAATACACAAAACAAATAGCACCTGAAGAAGCAAACATTCTGTTGGACCATATGATCGGTAAAATCTCAAACAAAGTGTACTAGGGGGAGGAGTTGCAAAAATTAACAGCATTCTTCTTAACAACAAGACAGGTTAATTTTCTACATAGGGACATTTATTTTTAACAATAACCCTAAAAGAAAAATGAAAAGAGACCAACTGCGAGCTTCTATGCTGTAAATCAATGCTATAGGCTTTTATTGAGGAAATAATGTAAGTTGCTTTGGAAAAAAGCGTCTGCCAAATGCATAAATGTAAACATATTAACTGACTAAAAATACAAGTTTATTTTATCTAAAATGTACAGTTATATTTTATTTTTTCCACTAAAACAATTTAGTATTTGACTAACAAATTGTTCATTTATAATACACATAATATATTTGTGAAATTTCTATCAAACTATTTAAGGATGGAAAATTAAACTGATCTGTTTCAGGGAACAAAAATATTACTTAATTCAAATCAAAATGAATATATTTAAACACACTCTTAAGAAATTTAGTAAGTTCACTCAATTAAAACAACATACCCCTCACCAAGCCTCGGCTGTCCTTCAATACCCACTAGGTCTGGATTTGTTACATTAAAAAGCTTAATGTTTTCAAAGTTTTGACCGATATTGTATGTCATAAGTTTCAGTGTACTAGAATGATTTTACAACGGAGCATATAGTGGGAGCTGATTAAAACGCACCAGTCTATGTTATGTCCACGCCATTTTAAATACTTTTGCATGGCGTATTTGTAGTGGTGATTTAAGAGCTCATACCTGAGTTCATGTAGTAATTATGATGTTTTACAAAAACGTGACAGCTTTTTACAAGAAAGAATGTTGTCATTTGAAAGTTCATAAATGATGTGTTCCCTTTTGACAAGCCACTGACCCCAAAGGGGAACCTGTACAAAATCGTTTTCCATTGGGCATGTATAGTTGCTGGACCACGGTTACACTTATCGTTAGACTTTCAAATGGCGGTTGAAATAAACGGTGATCCAAATAGTACGTTAACCCACTCCAAAAAAAAAAAAAAAAACTAACATACATATGGCTGCCCCACTAACTAACTTAGAAAACGACACTGTTATGTACACGTACACACGGTCAATGTTTAATCAACTTTTGAATACATTATTGCAAATATACATAGTTATAAAATGACTACGTTACTTACAGGAAATTCGAGTGATGCTGTTCACGTCGTAGCTGAGAAAAGCAGTCCTTCAGTGACAGGTGCCTCTTGTTTGAGCCGCGAAACTTGTTAAACTTCTTAAGATGACGCAAAATACAAACACAATTGTTAGGAAATCCTTAATAATTAACTTCTGAATTAAACATTACAAACATAATTAGTATTAACTAGCTGGATAAATTACATAACGTACCACAATATGAGAGGAGTGCGGGCCTTGCCGTTGCTGAGGAAAGCCGTCCTTCAGGTGACTTCGATTAAGCTACGAAACTTGTTGAATATGACGTAAAATACAAAGACAATTGTTAGGAAATGCTTAATAATTATTAACTTTTTAATAAAGTGTTACAAACGTAAGTAGGATTAGCTGACTAACGTTACTTACCAGGAGTTGTGAGGTGTATGGCTAGTCGACGTCGCTGCTGAGGAAAGCAGATTTTTTTTTTCCTGCGGAGCTGCACACGTGATCACTTTAGCCGCGAAATTTACTCAATTTATTTAAACTTTCATTTATTAAGCTGGAACTTTATTTAGGAAAATTGGTAGGAAATACTTAATAATTTTAGTTTCTAAAACAGATCAGTACAAGTAAATAATTATCAAATATTTCTATTAGAATTCACCAGAAATATTGAAGGTATATTAAAAATATAATTAGTTAGTTAAATACTTATTTATTTTCATTACATAAACTTAAATAATATATGTAAATTTTAGAGAAATTATTTGTTGGATTTTTAATTATTATTTTTAATCTGACCCACTCAAAATATCACTTAAATGATTTCAAAAGATTTTATTAAGTTAATATAGCTCTTTATTTTTGTGAAATTTACTAAGCCACTGAATTATTTTTTACAGTGTGGTAATAGCAAACTCTGCTACTTCGCGGAAATGAAATTGAGCGGAAGTATGAAGTCTGACGTAGTCAGGCTAATTGCATACAGTACACGTTATAGATCATGTCATGCTTGTGCGCTTCTGAGAACCAACTCGGCATTTAAAACAGTCTACACAGCACTACACAGTTAACATCTTACGCTCTGGCTTGATTTCATTGCATTTAACTTGTGGAGATTTATGAGTGTTTTAAGCTCAGATAAATTGTTACTCACTTGTTGTACAAAACTATATCCGGGACCCAGATTAGTTCTGACGGAACCCTGATAGAAGTCACATTGTCGTAGTCTGAAGGCTTCCAGCGTAGTTTATAGTCATTCCACTCCTGAGCGAGAGGCCACAAATGTTCAGGAAATTAAAAACTGAATCACTACAAAATGCCTGCCACCATAATACTTATTTGACTATTTTATTTTGATTGTTATCATTAAATCATTTTACTATTTAGCCAACTTTGTTCTAATTTATGGTGCCAGATCATTAAACAAATTCTCCATTCTACATATGAACTTTCCTGCTGCACAAACCTGCTTTAGCCAGACATTTGTTGTCATCATCTGATTCTTCTCGTCCTGAGGAGGAGAAAAGGAAGGAAGGACAGTGAGTATTAGATGAGTCAGAATGCTGGGTTTGCTCCAGCAGAAAGCTTTTGGTTCAGAAAGATCACAAACACCTTATCATTTTAATCTTCCGATGGATTGGAGCCTTAAAGGAGCATGAACCTAAATTCATCAATATTCTAAGGTTTTAGGGCTCTTAATATGGCAATATACAGTAGGAGGTTGACGTTACTGCCTTGCGAAATGAATATTTCACCATATCTGTAAACAAGATTGCAAAAATTATAATTAGCATTTGTTATTTATTGTTATTGTAAGAATACTAAGCTTTAGATATCCTTGGGCCAAAACAGACTCTGGATGCATGTGAGGTTTAGGTTCATTTTTCTTTTCTTTTTTCCTTTTTTTTTTGCAATCTGACAAGGTATTAGTTTTATAACAGCAATAACAATAAGAGCATAAAAAACTGTAATATGTTTACTACCATTCAAAAGTTTGTGGTTAGCAAGATTTTAAAATAAATTATTTAAGGATATTGCCACAAAAAATATTAAGCAGCACAACTGTTTTCAACATTTATAATAATAATAATAATAATAATAATAATAATAATAATAATAATAATAATAATAATAATAATAATAATAAATGTTTATTGAGCAAATCAGCATATTAGAATGATTTCTGAAGGATAATGTGACACACTGTATATTGGAATAATGATGCTGAAAATTTAGCTTTGCCATCACAGGAATATATTACATCTTAAGCTATATTTAAATCGAAAATAGTTCATTTAACTTACCACATCAATCAGCTGGGCAATAGATAAACCGAACTTGACAATGACAACATCAGAGGTGTTTGGTACAGGCCTTGACCACTTGTTGTAGCCATCAAAGAGCTTTTTGAAGAGTTCATCTTCAGCGTGTGAATGAGTCTTCTCACAACAAGAGACTGCAAGTGGAAAAGAAGACATTACATTCGAACTGCTAATACTTGTACTAGATTTGATCAAATGTTTCAAAAGAAAATAAAAAATAAAAAACACACACACACACACACACACACACACACACACACACACACACACACACACACACACATATATATATATATATATATATATATATATATATATATATATATATAAATATATATATATTATAAGACAAGTATATATATATACAGTCTATTTCGACTTCTATAAAGCTCCTTTCACAATAAAATATATGATAATGAGAAAGCGGAGGCAAATTACATTGTTGTTCTATTGTGCTTTTAAACTGCAGTCATAAAGTACATTACATCATCTTATAGTGAGCTTGGTTCATTGCTGAAGTGCCAAACATTCAGATTGCTAGAGAAGCAGTTTCGCAAGCTCAGCTTATTTAGAAAGTTTTTTATAGATTTGAGTGTAGCATGACAAATTATTGAACAAGTGTGTGAATTTACAGAGGTAGAGATTAAATACTTCAATGAACTAATGGGAAGGAGAGCCTATTAATTTATCTAGGGCTTCCTGACCACACTATTTGCATATTAAATAACTAAAACATATAGTATTAAAGCACTTCATCAGGGGATTAACTTCCATTCATTTCTTTAATCATATATAATTACACGCATCGTCACTTCATCACTTCTCATTTGTTGATTGTAATGGCTCAAAAATGTTTCCAGGCAAAACTATTCCACACAATTAAACTTCAGCAATATCATGTGAGCAGAGTGTTATGTTTCCAAAAATCGCTGAATTTGAAATATCACACTCACTGAAAACATAGGCCTATAACTCTTACTTTATTTCCCATTACAAAAAAAAAAAAAAAGCTGAAAGTTTGTCACAAACAGTGAACAACTAAAAAATATTATGAGTAATTCAGAACGCCAGTCTATTTACTTAATTAAAGAGCACAAAAAAAGATGTGTGGATAAATGAAATAAATAAATTACACAGTATTCCATCAAATCAATTTTTTTTTATATATTTTTTTTAATTATTGTCAATTTAGATTTTGTCTTTAAAAGTAGATTATTTCCAAATTAAATAAATAAATAAATAAATCTAGACCTGTTTTCACTGACTGACTGGTGAGCCCAAACTCATGGAAATGCATATGCTATCAGTTGCATGTTTTATTTTATTTTATTTTATTTTATTTTACCTGATATTCATATGCAGAGACTGTGCATATGATACGCATGTTTTACATGCATATAGTGTGCAGTTTTTTGCATGCATATGATATGCACTTTGTTGGGGTTTATATACACATTTCTGGCGTACATGAAATACGTACCTACCCCACACTCCTAAACCTACCTATTGCATATCATATGCACGCCGAAGTCCATTTTTGCATATAAATAGTATGCCAAATAGAAACAGAAAATTGTCCCATTGAAACGCACGTTCATGAGCTTGGGTTAGAGCAGGCCTATGCCATCTTTTCTTTTGCCATACTGTTTTTCATATACTGTAGTATATGAAAAACAGTATGGATTCAATGAGTAGTATGTCTGAAATCATGAGGCAGTAACCACATGAAGAATATAGTACTTTGATCTTAATGAATACTACTTATAATATGTTTTCTATTTAAGTTTTCATTTGGACCTACCTATATAGTGAGGAAAAATGCTTTCAAAAACATTGCTTCAAACACCTGATATGTGTGAAGCCGACAAATGTTAATGATACGTGGGCCAGTGAGGCTAACTGAATGATGACTGATTCTCTTGTTTTTTCAAGAGGATATGTTCTGTAATCACTGCACCTCTGGTTGACACCTTTGCAGGACAGAGGCTAGACACCATTAAGATGGCCCACTCCGGTCTCATCTCTGAGCTGAGGAGGCATTAACACAGAACCCTGAGGACAGTGTTTGCACATAGTATGTGTCAGGCCTGCTATTTGAGTGCTGTAGCATGGCTGGAGTTGCTGTCTGAGAGCAGTCATTTGCTGTGTGGAGAACTGAGCTCCCTTGGGTCATGCTGGCACAATGAGTCACACTCTGGGCAAGTGACAACATGTCATTATCAAATCAGATTTAGGGTCTGCACCACAGGGCATTAGTACAGTGGGACATGGTATGAAGGCCAAGCACAGCACCGACTACAGTCAGGAAAATAATTTCTCACCTCTGGCACATTTCTTGCTTTTTAAAGCATGATGCATTTTGAAGTTATTATTATTCTGAGGCTAGGAATTTGGTATTGGATTTATGCATCTAGATGTGGTGAAGACGCATTTATGCATCTAGATGTGAAGTTCAAACCGAGCATCAGAATTGAGAAGAAAGGGGTTTTAAGTGACTTTGAACATGGAATGGTTGTTGGTGCCAGACGGGCTGGTCTGAGTATTTCAAAAACTGCTGGTCTACTGGGATTTTTGAGCACAGCCATCTCTAGGGTTTACAGATAATGGCTTGAAAAAGAGAATTTTTTGAGCGGCAGTTGTGTGGATGAAAATGCCTTGTTGATGTCAGAGGTCAGAGGAGAATGGGCAGACTGGTTAGAGATGATAGAAAGGCAACAGTAACTCAAATAAATACTCATTACAACCAATGTATGCAGAATACCATCTCTGAATGCACAACAGGTTGAACTCTGAAGTAGATGGGCTACAGCAGCAGAAGACCACAGCGGGTGCTGCTACTGTCAGCTAAGAACAGAAAACGGAGGCTACAATTCACACAGACTCACCAAAATTGGACACTAGAAGATTGGAAAAACGTTGCCTGGTCTGATGAGTCTCAGTTTCTGCTGTGACCTTCAGATGATAGGGTCAGAATTTGGTGTAAAGAACATGGATCATGGAAAAGCATGGATCCATCCTGCCTTGTCTCAATGGTTCAGGCTGCTGGTGGTGGTGTAATGGTGTAGGTGATATTTTCTTGGGCACACTTTGGGCCCCTTAGTACCAATTGAGAATGGTTTAAACACCACAGCCTACCTGAGTATTGTTGCTGACCTTCTCCATGCCTTTATGACTACAGTGTATCGATCTTCTGATGGCTACTTCCAGAAGGATAATGCACCATGTCACAAAGCTCAAATAATCTCAGACTAGTTTCTTGAACATGAAAATGAGTTCACTTTACTCAAACGACCTCCACAGTCGCCAGATCTCAATCCAATAGAGCTTTGGTAAGAGGTGGAACGAGAGATTTGCATCAAGGATGTGCAGCCGACAAATCTCCAGCAACTGCGTGATGCTATCAAGTTGGACCAAAATTTCTAAAGAATGTTTCCAACACCTTGTTCAATCTATGCCACAAAGAACTGAGGCATATCAGAAGGCAACAGGGGGTCCGACCCGTACTAG